>NW_006789439.1:592477-594247 GCF_000442215.2 Lipotes vexillifer | reverse complement strand
TCCTGCTGATTTGGTGGTGAGCTTGGACAAAGCACAACCTGCTAAACTCTTGAGCTCTAATCCTAGAGCTGCTAAGGAATTTGGGCAAGTCAGTTAACTTTCTTTGTCTCCATCTATTTAAGTGTAAACCGGAGATAATATGACCTATCTCAAAACCATGTCACGTGGGAATTTCCAGCTTAATTAAAACATAGTACATCGTAATTATATACAATACTGTGCTTTTCTTATTATTTCTTAGTTATTTCAAATACTTCTTTTAGACTTCTTTATTTCTTTTAGACTGCTAGTTGAATTGCAGCAATTAATAGTAGATCAATTCAACAACATTTTGGAATAAGTTTTAGGTACCATTCTTATACATATTTACATTATACACATTTCCTAAATTTTAAGTGCAAGTTTACAATTAGCTATCATAGTAGACAATAATAGCTAACATTTACTGAGTACTTACAATACATCAGACATTTTACTAGGCTCTTTGTAATGGGATATACCATTATCCCCATTTTGCAAGTGATAAAACCAAAATACAAAGAGTTCAAGTGACTCACTTATTGTTCTATAGCTTGTAAATGAGAGCAGGGTCTTGAACCCAAGCATTCTGAGTCCAGAGCCTGTATTCTTAGTCACTATCATAACTGATTAGAAATCACTTATTCCATGGCTAGAGTTGTTTCAGTGTGTTAACAAAACATTACAACTCGACATCCTTAAAGCTTCTAAACTTTAAATAAATATTAAAATCTTGTAAAACCACTTAACCAATTTAAAGTCTGTTCAGTGTCTAATTGTTAAAAATGTCCCCAGTGTTAGACACGTATACAAACACTGACTCACCAAACACACCTGGAAAGACCTTTGAAATGAGCATCTAGGCTTCAGAAACAGATAATCCTGCTCAAGGTAACACCAAGAGACGGGGAATATTCAATTGGCCTCTGCTTGAATATTTCTGTCATAGGATGTACACCACCTTAAAAGGTAGTTAATTCTATTTCCAAGCAACTATATGCATTCAAAAAGCCTTAATTGCTGAATTCGCATGAAATGTTAAATTAACTGAAACTGGGCATGCATTCTTACTCTCGTTAGTCACAAGCTTTTTAGTTTAGTCACTTAGCCCAGTGTTTATTCTGCCTCACCTAAATGATTATACAATAAAGTAATCTAGTGAAGGCAGTGACAGAAAATTTGCTGGTTCTAATTTCATATATTATCTATCACCCATCTATCAGCATGAAGTAGAATGATATGTTAATAGTGTGGACTATGGAGCCAGAGTTCATGGGTTTGAATCCCACTTTTACCACATCCTAGCTGTGTGAGTTTGGGCATATTATTTAACAACTTTTGGCCTCAGTTTCCTCACTTCTAAAAGGTGGAAAACAATGAAAGTAACTCGTAAGGTTGCTTTCCTAAGGTATAAATAAGTTTAATCAAAGTGAATGACTTAGAAAAGTGCCTGGACTACATTAAATACTACGTGAGTGTAAACAATTGCTATCTATCTACCTGTCTCTCAGTCCATCCATCCATCCATCCATCCATCCAATTAGAATCTCCAGCTTGCCCTTCCTCAGCTTTGATCTGAAAAAAATTTAGAGTAGCTATCCATACTTCAGGGGGAAAAAAGAAAACTATTCTAAGGAATTCTCAGAGTAGTGGTAGTAGTGTGATTTCTAAAATTTTCTGAATCATTTTATAAAAACTCTCAGAGAAACTAGGGAAGCAAAACCACAAACCCTTGTACAATATATACAGCAA
>NW_006789439.1:583601-592467 GCF_000442215.2 Lipotes vexillifer | reverse complement strand
TCTTTCCCTTCTCCTCTCCTTACCTCTCCCTTCCTTCCCAATCAATGTAGTTATAAAGTCATTGGTTGGGGTAGAACAAGGTAGGTGACTAGGAAGATCTAAGGAAGAGCCATGAGGGTCCAGTGTGGGATATCAGAGCCCGAGCACAGTGAGAAGGACAGACATGTGGAGGGTGGCTTGGTGTCCTGCATCAGAGTCCTAGTGGGAAGGGAAATCTTCCATGGATCAGGGGAACAGGCAAAGGACAACAGAGCACAAGCAGGATGGAGAGACATGAAGCTACACTTTTTGGATTCTCTCTTAATTTCTTCTGTTAAAAGAATACGTGAGGTCCACTGCCAACTTTCTATGTAGCAACAGTGCCAACTAGTCTCAACTATCCAAAACTGGGGACACAAGTTTTCTGGGATCTTAAACCACTTTGAAGTGGACGTGGCACAGGTAAACACTGAACTGGCTTGGGACCCACTGGGCATAAAGTCTGTGACTATCTCTTGTCTCCAACTAGGTGTCTATCTTCCCTGATTCCATTCTGTCCTGCTTACTGTTAGTGTTCAGGGACTTATATCCAACTGGTCCTACATATTTCTGTAATGCGCCTCTCTGCTTTTTACCTCAGTCTATTTGAGATTTCCTAACTTCAACATCTATTTAATTTTATGAAATACTGCTAGCCCAGATCCAGGTCAAAAATGACAAGAACCTGGCTTCAAAGTGGTTTACTTGGACTCTCTGCTAGGAATAGTGTGGCCACCTGGTTTGACATCTATGCCTCTCAGCTGGGCCTTCCTTGCCTCATCCTACCAGTTACAGCCAGACCCTTGGCAATCCCTCATCAAGTCCCTGATTTAAAATCTTCAGCTTTGGATCTTAATCACCTCAAGTTCACTGGTGCCCAATAAAGTGCACTATTTCCATTTACTGTATAATTGCTTCCTGTTTGTTTGTCACATGCCAGTATGCCAGCTCTGTGCCTCTATTTTGCTTCACTCAACAAATATCTGAGGACTATCCTCTGGCTGGCAAAGCCGTATGTTTGGAAATGTGAATTAAACAGTGAACCAAAAGGGGGTCTCTACCCCCCCGCCAGAGTTTGCTTTGTCATAAGGAAGATAGGTTACAGGGCTGATGACACCACTGTTTATCACCATTTTATTAAATTCTGCAGAAAAAAGGTACAAGCAAAGGTAGACCCAGATTTGGTGGAGCCTGAAGTTTGTACAATTTGGGGAAACTTCTTTAAAAATGAAAAGTAATTTAAAAATGACAAACAGAAAATTAGTACAGGCACTTGGAAGTAGCTTGTACAAGTCAGAGCTCTGAAACTTAACCTTCATTAGCTTTATGGTAAACCAGTTTCCGAGGACAGGATCTTAGAAGGAGTAGGACAGGGGGTTAACCTACTAGTTAGGGAGCTCAGAGTGGAGGAAGAGGGAATATTCCAGGCCAGGGAAACAGCAAAGGCTGTGAGGTGTAAATGTATTGGAGGAGTGAAAGAAGGCCATCGGGGACTGGAATGTAAAGAACAAACCCAAGGTGACACTGGGGAAGTGGCAATGTACCATACCACATAGGTCAAGTCAGGAGTTTTGCATCTTAAGAAAGGTAGTGGGAAGACTGTGGATTGATTGAGAGAGAGATTAGTGGGGCATCCTGAGATAAACTTAGATTAGGATGGTAGCAATGCTTATTGAGCCACACCTAATTTATATGTCTCCTCAAATCTGATGGCCTTAATTGCCACCCAAGCTTTTGCCACTAGCTTAAAAAGTGCTATCCTACATCTCCCATCATTGCCAGCTCTCACAGCTCCCTCAGGATGAGAGCAGGGCTCTGTCACAGCCTCCACTGTACCTGTCAAAGTGGGAGCTCCAGGAGGGCCAGTGCCCTCAATATGCTGTGGGATTTGACTTCCCTAGCAGCTACCTAAAGGGGGCAGGACACATAACCCAAAAGTGCAGAAGAAAGTAAAGTGCTGTAGTGTAAAATTTTACCAATGCGAGACAGGAGACAGGAAGGAACCGGTAGATAGCTCCCTCCCCCTTCTTCTGTAAACTGCTGTGAGGCAGGACAATTCCATATAGCCCTCCCTGTCCCACGCGACTGAGCAATTGGCTCCATCTCCTTGGGAAGTGGCAGCCAGCTCTGGAATGCACCACGCTCTCTCTGCTTTCCCTTCTTCCTATTGCCTTTCCCCGCCCTCACTCTTACTGCTCTGGAATTGAATCCTTCAATGAAGCATCTTCACATTAATTTTGACTCAAGTTCTGTTTTCTAAGCTAACACGCATTAAGAAAGAAATGGATTCAAAAATCTGTTCAAATGAGTTCAAGATCTATTCAAGACCTACTACTGTGTATGGTTCAATTTGGTATACACATTTAAACTGTGAACATATCTACACAGCTGAGGCTGTACCTTATTCACCTTTGTTTTGGCTGGCCAGGGACTCTGCACATAGTAGGTGCTTCATAGATCTTCCTTGCATGGAATTGGAATAGATTATCAATGTCCCAGAAAAGTAGGATAGTGTGTGATCAGATAACTGAACCAAAAAAAATTGAGCAGAGCCTAACCATGTTACTGATTTGACACCAAGCTGTAAAAACTTTTCCAGAGGCTGCTTCTGTTTTATGGTGTTCATAAGACAAGACAAATGAAAACCACGTTGAGAAATGCATAAAAGAAGCCATTAAAAGTGTGGGTATTCTAGGGTTAGAGTGAAAAGGAAGGTTTGGTTCAACATGGTTCTATTTCCAAGAATATGCATGTGACAAAAAGATATACTGTATGTGCATTAACTTTTAAAAACAGCATTTAGTAGAATTTACCATATTTTAAGAATGTACTAGGTTCTTTTTTTTTAACCACCCACGTGGTCTTAAATGTTTATTCAAAATAGTGAAATAAAATGGTAGCCTCTGGTGAAACAACTAATAATGATCCCTTCTTGTGCAAATTTTCATTCTGATATAGAGTTTCTGTCTCTATTTTTTCATGTTCTTATACAACTGGATCTGCTCTGCTGTTACACATGTGCATTTCTGTTTTCAGATATAACAGTAAAGAGCAGATTTCCTCAATTCCCTACTGCGTAATTCAAGAATTAATCTACTCTAAGGAGAGGAACTTCATGAGTTTAAAGTATACCCATCACCACATTAAGTGACTTGCCGAACTTAAAAGCAGTGGCTCGCTACAACAGCTGGTGTGTTATCTCAGATTTCTTACCCCTCATTATCACCACCCCAAAAGAAATGTACATTCTAAGTGGTATAGTAACTTTGGCTTGAACACTTTTTGTTTTTGTTGATTTGTTTTAATGTGGGCTCTTCCATTGTAAGAAAATCTGTTTTAATCTGTTTTGAAGCATGTGTTCATAGAAACAAAACCAAATACTGACTCTACAAAGCTTTACTTGGTGTCCCCCATATAAGCTGTGATGGAATTATGCTGCCTATCGCTGCCCTCCAGGGGGATGTGAAGACCTGGGGATAGCTCCTTCATGTGCTATACCCTGAATTCCATATTTTAAGATTAGAGGGAAGTGTTTTTTTTAATTGACACCATCTATGGATTGAACTTCTTGATATGTATATTGCTTTCCTGTGGAGAGATCCCACAGACTGTTTTGACTGAATGGAAGGCATATCTTCTACTTTTTTTTTTTTTAATGTTTTCCTTTTTTTTTCCTCCTTACTTCTTTTACTTTTATTGATTGATTGATTCATTGCTATAAGAACCTAGAAAATGATACGAATTGTAGTCTTAAACTACAATTTAAGAAATAGGTATAGAATGTGAGAAATATGAAAAATATCTTTAAGTTGGTTACATGTATAAAGGCTTTTGACTTTTTAAAAGTAAAATTAGCTTATTTAAAAATTAATGCTCATTACTGAAGAAAATTCTTTAATTATTTTATTCTGCAGAAGGCAGAGAAGCTAGTAGTGTGATAAAGCCATTCATCATAGTCAAGCTTTAAATTGGCAAAACTCATGCCAAACATGGGCTCTGTGGAAGATTTCATGGTCAATTAGGCAAATACAGGTATGAAATGGGCCCAGCTACAAAGATCATAAAGCCAATTACTGACCATGTTAATTTCACCCCTCTAAGTCCCAGAAATAATTTTTGCCCTCGCAGGTTTAAGATATCCAAATAAAATATACAATCAGTATTTCTGAACACTATAGAAAGCTTTATAATATTTTATAATGTAGAGTCCTTAGTTCATAAGTATTGTTAGATTTAGTCTTCTATATTTCTGAGAGGTTTTCAAGAAACCCCAGCTCAAGCTGTCTACAGTATTTTTCATGGCAACACGATGGACATAAGTATACAATTTTAGGTATGTATTTTTCCATTTGAAATACAAATTTGAGGCACATGGTTAGTTGTTTGCATTTGTTCAAGCTTCAATTTATATTATAGAAAACCTGCTGACTAGTGTTCCACTCAGGAGCATTCTGTCCTACCATTTTATGCATGTCTGTATTCAAACTAGAAGAGTATTAAATGAACCTTTTATATTTTAAATATTCAAGAGTTTTATATTCAAAATTTCTTTTCTCGCTGTCAAACTAGTTTGCCTAAAGGCAAGGTAAGATCAAGTTAGACTCTCAAAGGTAGAATTAAATTTTATCATGGCATCCATCATAATATACAGTTTGCTTAATATGCAAATAAAGAGCATATGGATTCAAAGAATAAAGGATTTTTAGGCAGTGTGTGAAATCCAAGGGACCACTTTTATAGTATAGATTCCTTTTAAATTTACATTTCCATCATTTTAATGAAAACATAGGGTAAACAAATTATATTAGAAATGTTTTAAGTTACTATTTTCCATTCAATTTTACTTCTCCTGGGTTATTTTTCATGACAGCTCTTTATTTAAAACTAATAAAAATAGAAGAGAAGAAATAAAATAAATATACTAGAAAGAAATCATTACCTCAGCCTTTCTGGAGAGTTCCATCCAGTCATTTTTGTTGTAACTGCACATGATGCTAGCAATCACAATCTTTAAAAAGAGAAAGGAAAGAATATTACATCAAATAGTTATGCCTTTGTACACAAGGGTATATGATATATATATATATATATGTTTATAATGATAAACTATATTATAAAAATTAGTTTTCCATCTGTTGAAAGAAATCATTAAAAAAACAGCAGGGCGTTATAGTGAAGCAAAGGATGAGATCTGGGGCTTCAGACTTATGTTAAAGCCTTTCGCATTTACTCTCTTTGAACACTTGAGCAAGTTATTTAACTTTTGTGATCCTCAGCATTCTCATTTTTAAAATGGAGAAAATAATACTGACCTTGTCAACCTCAAAGAGTGATAGTTGGAATTACATGGATTTGTGTATGTGAAAGGGTTGTTTAAATTATACAATGACACAGAAATATTTATTAATATAATTACTGGTATAGCTAAACGGTTTCAAGGTATGGAAAGGAAGTAAATTAGTGTCTTCTTCAATCATATCTTATTATAGTATGGATAATAACACCTTACATATTCAGAGTGAATTATAGTTTTAAAGTTTGTTAAATGTTGATTATTTAACTATAGTCTTACAGTAACCTTATAATGGAGGCTACATAGAGTAGTATTTACTAGTATCTGCTCTGAAGCCAGAATGTCTAGATCAGAGCTCAGACTCTACCACTAACTGTGTGGCCCTGGGCAAGATATTTAGTTTTCTCACTGGTTAAATATGGATAATAGTACCTTCCTACTTAGAAAAGTGATCACTGAATTGCTAAGATTTTATGGCTCTAATGATGTGCTAGGTAATGTTTTAATGGATTTTACTTTATTAACTTACTTAATCATTCTCAACATTACTCTCCCCATTTTATAGGTGAAGATGCTGAGGCACTGATATGTAAAGGCCACAGAGCTAATAAAGAGCACAGCCAGGACTCAGACCCAGAAATCTGACTGACAGTCTGTGCTTTTAACCACTAGGTTTTGCTGGCCTAATGTAAATATTCAATATATGTCAGTAATTCTTTTTATTATTACCATTTAAAGACTATGAGATTGTGACACAAAGAGTTTGTGCCAAGACTAAAGTCACAGAGTCCAGTGGAAGAGTCCACTAAAAGCCACTGGACTCTCACCACATACAGGTTTTTAATGTATGTCTAAAAAACAAAACAAAACAAAGATGTGCTGTACAAGTCAGATGAATGCTTTTAATATTAAGAGAAAGACAGAAAATACGTTGGAGAGAGTTCTGAATACCAGAGTTCGAAATACTGAATAAGTCTGTCCTTAAGATTGGGTCAAATTTTTTCTCTCCTGATAGACTGTAATCTCCATGGGTGCCTGGACTGCTCTGCATCATGCATCATTTTATCTACAATAACCAGCATGATGTTTGGCACATAGTAAAACTGAGTGAATAAATGTACGAGGGCACTAAAGGTTTAGGAACAGAGAGTTGCTTTTTCAGCTCATCCTTTTAAAATTAAGCAGAAATGAACACCACGAGTTAGAGAAGGTTAAAAAATAAACAATTGGTGAAAACTGTTGGCAAATAATTATTATACGAGTCAGGGTGAAGAGTGAGCAGGGCAGTTGCGAGTGCTGGTATCGGCGATAGAAAAAAGGGTCAGATGTCAAAATACATAGAACTCGTGAACTAGAAAGAGCAATTAAGAAAGAAAAATCAGGGGCTTCCCTGGTGGCACAGTGGTTGAGAGTCTGCATGCCGATGCAGGGGACACGGGTTCGTGCCCCGGTCCGGGAAGATCCCACATGCCGCGGAGCGGCTGGGCCCGTGAGCCATGGCCGCTGAGCCTGTGTGTCCGGAGCCTGTGCTCCACAACGGGAGAGGCCACAACAGTGAGAGGCCCGTGTACCGCAAAAAAAAAACCCCAAAAAACAAAGAAAGCCACTTCCAGGGAAGGAAGGTTTACTAGCACTGACAACTGGATATGATAGATGCTCTCAACTAGTGACTAAGATGGTTCCTCTTTACTAAATGGCGAGTTTTTTGTTTTTCTTACAGAAGATGTTGGGGGAAGGAGTTTATTTATTTACTTATTTATTTTTGCTATGTTGCGTCTTCATTTCTGTGCGAGGGCTTTCTCTAGTTGTGGCAAGCGGGGGCCCCTCTTCATCGCGGTGCGCGGGCCTCTCACTGTCGCAGCCTCTCTTGTTGCAGAGCACAGGCTCCAGACGTGCAGACTCAGTGGTTGTGGCTCACGGGCCTAGTTGCTCCGCGGCATGTGGGATCCTCCCATACCAGGGCTCGGACCCGTGTCCCCTGCATTAGCAGGCAGACTCTCAACCACTGCACCACCAGGGAAGCTCTAAATGGCGAGTTTTATTTTGATAAAGCTGTTTTTGCTTCAAATATATATTAATTGTGCCTGGATTGGTTAAAATCGTCACTTGCCTTATAAGGCCTGAGGATCACAGGAGCTACACTTGAGCTCGATGGAGAGAAATAAGTATCACCCAGTCCAGTTTCCTGAACTTTGAGAACACTGGTGCCACCAAATGCCTAGGAACGCAGTGACTAGATATGATTTGGGGCACACTGTCATTGGGGAAGGGTGACCACAGGTGGGAAAGATACATTACGTTGAACAGATACAAGTTTTATTTGTATGCTCTGAGCAGCCGAGCACTACCCTGTTCTTTCCTCATCATCTAAAAACAGACTTTACCTTCTTGCCCAAAAAGCTGGGAAAATATCCACAACAGGGTTAATCACAGTGATCAACTACTCTGGTCTCATTAAAGTCCTTCAATGGAGCTGGGGAGTTAAAGGCTTTTTTCCTCTTTGGTCCCTGAACTGGAATGAAGGATGTTCAGAGTAGCTGGTAATCACTGACTGCTTACCTAACCAACCCAACCCTCCCACTCCAACCCAAGGCTAGCTGCACTAGGTAAAAACAAAGAAGAGACAGAGGAAAGTAGAGATGCAAGATGGAGAGACGCTTCCGCCACTTCTAAGTCAGGTGTAACACTAATATGCCTGTACAAGTGAACCAATAAATACCACTTTGGGCTTAAGAAAACCCAAGTTACATTCTATTTTCTATCACTGACAGTCTTGGCAATTACTACATGCAAAACTAGAATTGTCACTTTTAAAATAACTTCCTAAGCATTTTTTTTCTGTCAAGTAAATTTAAGGGAAAAATAACTTTATACACTATTTTTAAATGCTAAATTATCTAAGAAGTCTAAAAATCTTTATCTAAAACCAAGGGACAGTTTGTGAAATTATATGGTAACATTCTATTTCAGAGGAATATGATGACTCCAAATCATTTTATTTTTTATTAAGAGATATTAGGATCCTTCGAAAAGTCAGGCTAAAAGACATTAACACTAAAAGAACACTGGACAGAACTTAATCTTTCTTTGATGATTAGAAAGCCCTTCAGTGTTTTGCTGTGCTTAGTTTGTAATCAAACAAAGGAAGACAGGTTACTTTTTTCCTATGGAAAAAAAAAGAATTGATGTGTATTTTACATTGTGAAACATCATGAAATGTTACTAGAAATGAATACCCAATGAAACATTTTTAAAACCAAGGAACATTTCCCTATCTTTCATTTAATTTATGCCATTTCTAAGTGCTCCATTTTTCATGGCTAAATTTTAAAACATTATTGGATGAGTCTATACATAACTATATCCTACATTTTTTGATACACAGTCTAGTGAGAGATTCAAACAACGTCAGTTAAACAATTAATATGGAAGCTGAGCATCTGCTGTGGTAGGCACTGGATGACATGCAGAGGAGTTTAAGATATTGATTCAGAGTCTTTGTTTATCAACATTTAACCAGTATTTTTTTTTTTTTTTTTTTTTTTTTTTTTTTTT
>NW_006789439.1:578479-582521 GCF_000442215.2 Lipotes vexillifer | reverse complement strand
CCCGTGTCCCCTGCATCGGCAGGCGGACTCCCAACCACTGCGCCACCAGGGAAGCCCCTAACCAGTATCTTTTGAGACCTTCTATGCGCCAGTAACTGTAACTCAAAAGTGATGAGCAAAAGAGGAAAAGTCCCTACCTTCCTGCAGCTTACATTTTTAGGGAGGGAAAAAGTCATTTAAAAAATACATTATTAGAACTATTTCCACGTCAAGATTAAGGAAAAACAGAGGAGAGCAAGATGGAGAATCACAGGGGTGCACACAGCCTCATTAGTTGATGGTCAGTAAAGGGCTATCTGAGTTGAGAAATAAAAGACAAGAAGGCACCTCACACAGAAGAATGGATTGGGACCTGAGTGAAGAGTGGCATTCCAGGTAGAGGAAACGGCATGTGCAAAGACTCTGAAGTAGGAATGAGCCTGATATACTTAAAAAGAGAAGCCCTTTGTAGATGATATTCCATGACAGGGCAAGAAGAGTATAAGAGGAGACGAGAGAAGCAGGCAGTAGCCATATCTCTGGGAGCTGAAACCTGTGGTAGTTTGGATTTATTGTAGGTATAATGGGAGACCACTGAAAGATTTAAAGGAGGGTGATAAAATGATCCAATTTACATTTTCAAAAGATGCTTCTGGCTACTTTATAGGGAACGGAATGAGGGGCTGTAGGGTAAAAGCAAAGAGTCCAGTTGAGTTGAAATAATGTGGCTTGCATAATATTCATGGAGATACCAAGAAGTGGAACTCTGAGCTAAGACCAACAAGGTGGATCAATGGTTAGACTCAGGAGGTGAGAGGAGAGAAAAAATTAAGCATGATCCCTAGATTATTGGCTTGAGCCACTGAGTGGAGCATAGACACTTCACCAAGATGGAACAAAGCGTAGTGCAGTAACAAGTGGGGGACTGCTAAGAGATTCAATTTTTAATATATTACATATAAAATGACTAGCAAGCATCCCATTAGTGATAACATCAAGTGTGCCACTGGATACATGAGTCTAGAATTCACTGAAGAGGTTAGGGATGCAAGTGAACATTGTAGAGACTTCAACATAGAATGGTATTTAAATCTACCTAGCTTAGTGACTTCTAAACAGAATAGAATAAAATAGAGAAAATGAAAGAGATGAAGGTTAACCCAGAGCCACATGAAAATGCTAAGAGAGGGAAGTGTACCAAAAAGTAAGGAGCAATCAATGGGGATGGATGCTTCTGACAGCTGGTGTAAGAAAACAGAGAAGTGTTCACAGGATTTGGCAGTACAGATGCCACTGGTAAGCTTTACAAGAGGGGTGGCGGTGAAACAGGGAAGACAGAAGTCAGACTGGAGTAAATGGAATGAACAGAATATGAAGGAGTGAGAGAATTGATACACAAAGCTCTCTAATAGTTTTTCTGGGCTAGCTCAAAGAGCAATGAGGCAGCAGATGAAGGGCTGTGGGAGGTCTAGTGAGATATATATTTTTTAAATGGACTATATTTGAGTATGTTTTTATGCCAGTGGAAATGATGTGGAAAAGAGGAAGAAGCTGTTGAAAAGGCAAGAGGTGATAATGAATCTATAATAATTTATGAATCAAACTTTGGGTGTTGTTTCTCCCTGAAAAATACTTCAAAGGTTAAAAACGACATGACACTTACTCTGCAACAAGAAAAAGTAGTGTTAAATGGCTTCAACTGTCATCCTTCCAAACTTAATTAAAGAATCACGATTCATAGTCAAATTTTTTTTTATAATTCATTTCCTTATGGAATAAATAAAATGATTTTATTAAGTATTTATTTTTTCAATCTGAATGACAGTAAAGTCTGCACATCAGAAATTAAGGTGAAGAGCAACATAAAATTTCCAAGTAGTTACGAGAAGGCCGTCTCGTCAAATTCCCAAATACTTACAGTCTATGCCTAGAACACAGGTTGGAAACACTGATTTGGTATTCTGTAATCATACTGTGAACTATATTGGAAATTCAGTCAACAATTCAGCTTCAAGACAACCTAAATTTTTTAGTACGGAAAAACTGCAAAGTGACAAAGGTGAACAATTGTAAATTACAAGTGGCCGAGTTAGGTTTTGTCAAACAATTTAACAAAATCATTGCTAACACTACTGGGATTATATTATATTGAGGAGGAAAAATAGCATGGGACATGTGATTTTCAAAGACATTAAAACTAAGAAAATATGTTTACTAAATATTAACTAATTGTACAACATTCAAATTGTAAATGCTCTTTATACCACTGTACAAGTATACTAAAGTGAGATTGGTACAATTTTCCTGAAATGTACACATTGAGAGTAGAACATTAAAAGTAAAACTCATAAGCTCTTCAAATTTTATATGGTTACTGCTAATTTAATGGTTGCAAATGAGAATAGTACTCTTAAAGCTGTCTTCTATATTATTTTAAAATTTATCATTTTCTTTGCTTATTTTGGGACCCACAACTACCTTGCTTACACAACTATTCCTAATACAGAAAAGTCATGTTCAAAGTTATAAAATATGCACATAGTGTCCATAGAAAATCAGAGATGTTTTCCACTAGGACAAGAAATAAAAATACCACTGTAGACTATTCAGGAACTACAGTAACTGCTGTTTTTTTCCTCTCCTTTTCATCACTTCTTCCTAGGTTTTTATGTAGTTTCTGTCCCCACTGTATTTAGCAACTGATCTACCCTAGGTCACCAGTAACCTTGGCAAAATTATTAGATACTTTTCAGCCCAAATCTATACTGGAACTCTTTCCAGCACTGAGACGGTTAACCACCTCCACTTCCGGAGACCCTCCTCTGTATGAGCTTTGGAGATACCTCCTTCTACCCCTATTTTTCCTATTTTTGCTATTCCTTCTCAGGCTCTCCTGCCTTTAGCCACCTTTCCATGTTGATGTCCCCAGGTTCTACTCATGGTCCTCTTTTAACGTAGACATCATGTTCACAATGAATTCAGAGAATACCTATATGCAGAAAATTCACAAAGTAAACACCTCCAACTTGTGTCTTTCTCCTGAGTACAAGAAGAGCATATTCAACTATCTTTGAGCACCTATGTTCAACTTGGCCCAAATCAAACTTAAACTTCTGCACCCTGTGCATTTTCCCCACATTGAATTTGCTTATACTCTACCCTTTTGTCACAAGTTAGAAAACTAGGAGATTTTCTTTCTTCATTTCTCCCTCATTGCCTACATCCAATTACTTACCAAATACTCTCTAGTCCACTGGTTCTCAGACTTGGCTGAGCACTGAAATCACCTGGAGAGTTAAAAACATAACCCCAAGATCTGTATGTAGTTAGGCCCAGTCATCAGTGTTTTGTCGAGGATCTCCAGATAGTTCTAACATGCAGGATAGTCTGAGAAGTATTGCTCTAGTTTACTCATCAAATATCTCTTTTAGGTGCTCCTGACTCCTCATCATGACTGTCTTAGTTAAGACCTTCATCACTGCTCCCCTGGATTACTGAAGTACCTTCCTTATTAGTCTCTCCATCTCTGATACCAGCCTATGTCATCTGCCAGGTCCGTCTAAGAGACAAACCTGATCATATCACACTTCTGCTTCAAATCCAAATTCAAGATAAAATCTAACTCTTTAATATGCTATACAAGACCACAATGGGACATTTGCTCCAACCGCACTGAATTATTTGTTTCCTTTTTTTTTTCTTTTTTTTTTTGAGGTACGCGGGCCTCTCACTGTTGGGGCCTCTCCCGTTGTGGAGCACAGGCTCCGGACGCACAGGCTCAGCGGCCATGGCTCATGGGCCCAGCCGCTCCGCGGCATGTGGGATCTTCCCGGACCGGGGCACGAACCCGCGTGCCCTGCATCAGCAGGCGGACTCTCAACCACTGCACCACCAGGGAAGCCCTACTTTGCTTCCTGAATGTAACATGTATTCTGCATTCTCTTGACCATATGTCTACTCCTTTTGTCTGAATGAATAAGGAACGGTCCCTGTGCTCATACGGTATAATAAAGGAGACATATGTAAATTGATACAAAAATAATTATAGTGTATAACCAGAATA
>NW_006789439.1:574698-578461 GCF_000442215.2 Lipotes vexillifer | reverse complement strand
GAGTGATTATCTGTATATTTGTGAATCAGGGAAGTCCTCAAAGTAAAGGAACTCTTAATCAACTATGAAATCGTCCATGGGTATTTATTGGAAACTGATTAGAAATGAAAAGGCCAAGAGTACTCCAGTTGTAGTAAGCAGCAAAAACAAAGGCACAGGGTGCTGTGTTTAAGGAATATGCTCTGCTTAAGGAATATCAAGCAGTTCAATTTAGCTTTGGGGGAAATGAATGGCTACACTTTGAGGGCATGGAGCTGGATGCATAGGTTGAAACCAGATTTATTCAGGCAAGGGGTTAAAACAATGGTTTCTAATCAGCTGAGCATTTGGCCTTGAATTTTAGATTATTTTGCCTAGTAAATTCCTGCTCCTCTTTTGCCCATTACCTTTCCCAGGAAGGCTTACCTGTTCACCCTTCCTCTCCTGTGTCAGGCACCCATCTTCTGAGATCCTATAGCACCCTTTGCATGTCTTTATCATAACATTTACTATATTGTACTAAATTGTGGTTTGCATGTCTTTCAAAAGATGACCAAAGTTTTTGGGGATAGGGCCCAGTTTTTCATCTCTATATCTCTAGTATCTAGTATTGTACCTTATATTTAATTAGGATTCAAAAATGTTTGCCTCAAAGGAATAATGAAATAGGTAGCTGAGAAAAGAAATTGCAAGTAACACACACTGCAAGTAATCCAAGCAGTTAAATAATGTATTGCATTACATTTACAGTATCTAAATGTAAGTAAATTTCTACATTCTACAGAAAGAATGAGAAGGACAGGAAGGTGGTACAAGGTAAGAAGTTCAAGAACCTCTCACGTTTTATAAAGTATACTTTATATCAATGAATAAGAATCCATTATATTTGTTTATAGATTTACACTTAATACACATTTTCACATACATTATCTCATTTATTCCACATAATAATTTTGAACTTAGAAAACCTTGTATTGAGAATAATGAGCACAGATAATTTACTTTACCAGCATAAAGTAAATCAATAGCAGAGGCAGGGATTAAGCTCAGGTCTGTTGACTCCAAGTTCCTTCTGACTACATCAAGACTCTACCATATTGATTTCCTATCCTTTCAGTTTACATTAGAGATTCTAGCTGATTTTGTGTCCTCAACCCTCTTGTGGTAGTCTATTTGAAAGAAAGTGTTCCCCTCCCTGTATACATACCCCCTTGCAAAGTAACTGTGCAGCTACTCTGATAAAGTGGGGGATTTATTTACCTGCTTTTTGAATGTGGGCTTTGTGACTTGTTTTAATCCATAGAATATCACAGAAGTGATGCTGTGCCAGTGTCAAACCACAGCTTGAAGAGGTCTTATCCTCTTCTGTTTACTCTCTTGAAATCCTGCCTAGCCATGTGATCAAGCTAGTATAGCCTGCTGAAGGATCAGAGACCACATGGAACAGGAATGAACCATCCAGCTGAGGCCACTTGGGACCAGCCAGCACATAGCCCACTTGGAAGTTGACTATAGACGGAGTAAGACCAGCTGAGACCAGAAGAACCACACAGCTTAGCTCAGCCCAAATCGCTAACATGCATGCAGAATTGTGAACTAAATTCATAGTTGCTTCAATCAACTAAGTTTGGGGTGTTTTGTTATGTAGCCAAAGCTAACTCATACCACGTTTATTAAGTTTAACAAGAACAACAAGAACTAGCACTTGCTCTGTACTTGCATGTGTCAGGCACTATGTTAAGCATTTCACGTGTATTATCTCTAATCATGATAAAGTGGAAATTATCAGCCCCAATTTACAGATAGGAAAGAAAAAAATTTATTTAAAGAGGTTAAGTACTCAGGACTGTACAGCTAACAAGAGTAAATATAAATCTTTAACTCTCTACCTATAATATTTTTTCTCTGACTCATTTCTCTTTGCTCCTTAAACACACATTTATAGAAAACTATGTGGGTTTATTTTTATACATGATGCATTTCATTCAATGTGTGTCAATTTTTATTACTTATATTTTCAGAGACTAACCTTATTTCTGTGTTCTTGCTCAATGTATTATTTCACTGTGACTCCATAAGTACCATCTAAGCTAGATAGGCAGATTGAACTGCCTAGGAAATCATGAAGTCAAAGTGAAGATCAAGGGAAAAAGACCCAGTGAGATGATCGCTGTTTCCTAATCACCTAAACATGTTAAGGAATGAAAACAGGGTAGTGTTGCCTCTTTATAATTTGGTCCCAAATCACCTTGCTGCCCCTTATCTTGACACGTCAAACTGAATACACTATATATACTGGCCACCAGACTTTTCTTGGCTTCCATGCTTTTCCCTGTGCTGATCCTTCTTATAGCCCACCCTACTCCTCTGACAGTGTATCTCCTATTCATTCTTCAAGTTCTAACACAGAGCTAACTTCTACCGTACTGCCCTCAATGATCTCAGAGACAGAATTACTGTTTTTACTAGGTATTTGAGTGTGATACATCTACCTCTATTTCAGTTTCTATCACACTATATCACAGATGCATGTTTATTTATACCATTGTCTTCCCTTACTCCACTCAATGGGAAAACATGCTAATTTTTTATTCACCTTCATTTTCTTATCATTTGGTTCAGCATTGAATAGCACCTAATGTGAACTTAACAACTGTCTGTAGAAGGAAAGATGGCCTTTTGTTATTTTTTGTTAATTTAAAAAACTTTTCTAGTTCATCCCTATAAAGATTATAGTACTTGCTGCAACAATGGAGAAAAAGTACATATATGAAACTACCAAGACTACCGTATATTTTCATACCTATAAGTCATTTACTGTCTTCATAGCATGATTTTGGCACTGGCTTTAATCTATGATGTCTAACTGGATTTAGGTTGTTCTATCACTGTTGACCCTTCACTGAGGTTGCAGTAAGTCAACTGAAGTCATAAAATTTGAATTCACTGTACACAAAAATGGTGTCACCTACATAAAACCTGTGAATGAGATTTGATTTTTCTTCTACTTAAAAGGTCATGATATGTTGCTTGTATTGATGTGGTTCATTCAGGGACACAGCCTTTCAAAGGCACATAAAGGAGTTGATTTGAAGTATGTTATAAAGTATCTGTATTCCAATTTTAAACTTTTTCAACTCTAAAAATGTAGAGGCTATAACAAATATTCATTTAATGAAATGTCTTCATAAATTAATAAGGTTAATGAATACAGTATTAAACTGTGATATAGGAATTTGAGGATAAAAAACAGGTTAAAAATAAAATATTAATTAAAAAACCTCTCAAGATAATTACATGGAATAATGCGCTACCTTAAATAGTCTGGGCGCTTCTTTCAATACTATACATATAACACATGGGCATTATAAAGATTATTGAAACATTTTCTGTAAAGATTTTAAATCCCAAATGAAAATTTTATGTAAAGACTGTTATTGTAATTATTTTATGAGATGTAGCTCTTTTGCTCTCCTTAACTATGATTGCACATTTAATGCATATTCAATTAGATAATCCTGTTGTGTAAGTTAGTGGTATCATGTCTTAAGTTCTGGATGGTAAGCTTCTGGAGGACACTGGCTGTGTCTTCCATCTCAGCCTATGTCCCTTGTGGGCTGGGATTGTTCTGTTTACTAATGCACCTGACACATATTAGGAACTCACAAAATATTTATTGAGTGTAGAAGTAAATAAAAGAATAGCTGAAATGCAATAAATGTTTGTTAAATGCAATGTTTTTAAGAAGTCAGGGACTTCTAAAAACAAACAACTAACTCTTTCC
>NW_006789439.1:570279-574538 GCF_000442215.2 Lipotes vexillifer | reverse complement strand
TCCCAGCTACATGCTATTACCTCACAGAAATTCTATAGAAAGCCTTAAATCCAGTTCACTGTGGAACATGCTGCCCACCCTTGGGAGACTCTGATTCTGTTCTGGGGACTTCTTCAAACTTACATATTCTCCCCTAGACATCCACAGCCACTCTCCCACACTTCCTTCCATTCTATGCTCAAATGTCATTGCCTCACTGACACTTTACTTAAGACTGCAAACCATCCCCTCCAAGCTCTGTTTTCTTTCCCATGGCACTTTCTATTATATAATTTTATTTAATATAGTTAATGTCTTTCTTGCCTCAGTGCAAATGTAAGCTCCACTAAAGTAAGAATCTTTGTTTTGGATACAGAACAGTGCTGGCATATATGGTGAGGCCCCTTACTTGTGAAGTGAATAATCAAATACTAACATGTCATTTATATGTCTTTTTGCATCAGCTACCTGATCTATAAAATGGGAATAACTTGGCTTCCCACACTTTTTTCATAGGGATTATTCTGAGAATAACATGGTTTTATATATTTGACATTAAATACTTTTCAGTGAAATTCAATGATTTTTTTATGACTAAGAGAATAATGCCATATTCAGATTTGCCATTTTCTACAATTTAGAGTGCAAACAATGACATTTGGAAATAGTGCACCACTTTGGTTTTAAACATCCACTGATAAGACTTTTAAAAATATGTCATTGGAAAGGGTAGAAAGCATCATCTTTATATGCTCCTTTGATCTTTTGGTAGTGTCATCTTGTGGGTATATTTGTAAATTAATGCAGTTTAAGAAAAAGAGGCAGATACACAGGATCAAACTTTATAGATCGATTCACATCTTATAGATATTTAAAAATTATTTTTAGATTTCACCGAACTATTAGGAAATTCATTAATATCTAGGACACCTTTTATTAAATTATGTTTCTTGGCTTAAATTGTTTTATCAGAATTGAGATTAAAATTTTTTTCCTACTCACTCAGAAAAAATTCTAAGAACTTTGAGCCTCAGACATGTATGATTCCCTATCTGGAAGACCCAAAGAGGGCCAATACTGCAAACAAGTAGCACGTTAAGGATAGAGTAGGGTGCTGAAATGAGGAAAGTCTGGAGAGTAGGGTAGAGGTTAGTAGCCATGCCCTTTTCCTGAGAGGTCTGAAGAACACACACTTTAGACCATAAAGCTGGAAGCTTTTCTCCTCACCCATGCTCTGCATGAGACACGTGTATTTCCATTACTCCTGTCCTTCCCCTATGCACGTCTGTAAGTAGTCATTCATCACCTTTCTCCCCATGAAACCACCTGCTTCAGTGCCCACCTTGAGACAGGCAGAGAGAAGGCGCTGAGGGAAAACTAGATGGCTGAATAAACTAATGACCTTGTGCACTCTCATTTTACACAAATAATGCCATCTTCACTTTTTTTTCCTGCTTTCCTTCTCCTCTTCATCATATCCCATCCCCACCACATTTTCCCTCACCTCATCAGACCTTTCTGAACAGGAAGCTATTTCCATGTGGGGACTCATGTGCTTCCACCTCCTCCATCTGGAGGAGCCGCATATGCCAACAATGGGCACCTTGGTAAACAGCAGTAGAAACAAACCCTCTAACACGCTGCACTTTTCAGGATAATGATTAACGATACTTAACTAATAAAATATTCATTGTATCATTGAATTTTGATAAATGATTCCCTGCCTTAATGTGCTGTTGATACTTGGGAATCAACCAAAGATATTTCCACATTTTGTAAACATCTTAGGGTTTCAACTATATTTCAAATTTCAGTTCAAAATGTTCCTTCCCAGAAGCTTGGCATAGTGATTTACAACAGAAATAATGACAGGATCTTTTTCAAAGTGATTGGAACCTTTCCGGTATAAACTTTACACAGCATAATGAATGTGTTGGCATTTTGAACTTATGTGCATACTATAAAAATAAAACAGAGTGTACAACAAAGTCCCTGTTAAATTCACATTACCTGTTAAATGAAGATACCAAAAGGCAGAGTAGCCTAATTAAAATCAAGAAATGCTATTCAAGCCATACTTATATACCTCTAAGATAATACATATGCACTAATATTTACAATGCATGAAAAGGGTATACATCTCATTAAGCACATGAGAAAAAATCCCCAAATTTCTTTGCTTTAGTGAGTTATTTCATAAAATATTTCTAATATCAATATTAGCTATTTCAACTGCTGAGGTAAAGTCACATTTGTCAATAATCAATGTATTAGCACTTCTAATCCAAAGCAAACTCTGAAGGACCTTTTCAGAGTTTAAAATTTGATGTTTTTTTACAATAATATATTTAAAGCTTAAAAATTAAAAAGTTTTTCTCTTAAATGTTCTTTTTGCTCATTGTTCATACTTTCCAGCTTGCTCATGATTGCACAGATGTGATACAAATGATGTTTTTAAGAAACAGCAATGAAGTGTTTGTTTTGTAATCTTTTCTCTCCCATATCCCACATATAATTACATGATCTTTGAAACATTCAAAACAAATAAAAGTAGCCTTTCAAAATAAAGTAATTTTATGGCTGGAATTTGTAGTCCTCTATATTAAAGGTAGATTATATATATTCCCTACTATATAAAATTTGCCAATTTGAAAGTTTATTTAAAAAATAAATTTATAAGCATACACATGTCTTAGGAATTATTGTATAAAAGTATACACAATTAAGAGTTGGGAAAAAGGCATAAGATTGAAATTTTGGGTCATCAAATGTTTTGTTTTGATAATTACTATATATTTTCAAAGAGCATTATAAAAACTATAGCACTGATTATTTTAATTACTTAGAATATGGCAGAGAACAGCCTCCATAATAATTTGATTAAAAAAACCCAAATTCCTGTTTAGACCTTTTGAATTATTTACAACTACCTCCAGTTGTTCTGTCAGTTAACGAAGGAAGAGTGAGGTGTCCTTACCTCCCCCACCAAACAAGTCATCACAGTAGAATACCATAAAAGCATGTGATGAGGATTTTAGTCTCAGATGCAGCCCATGTCCCCACGTGTATCATAAATTCTTCTAATGCATTTTCACATGCATGATCATGAATGCCTATTCAGTGAAAAAGTTTACCATATGCTACATTTTTCAACAACCAAGAACAAAGAGCAAATGGTTCCTGGCCTTGTATATGGAACAAGAAGCATAAAAGCAAAACAAAAACCTCTTACATTTTTACTAAATAAAGGAATGAATGTAGAATTGTAAAGACTGAGTGGAAGCTTCTTTGGGCACCATGCTGTTCTTTTCTTGAGACAAAAGTGTTCAATGAGAGACAGATAGGAAGGAAAGGAGATACAAATGTAGACCTCATGTGTCACCCAATCCATCTTCTGCTTAGTAAAAACTGTTTGCTACAGTATAGTATTAAATGCTTCCTTCAGTATACTTTAAGTAACATGAATTTTTATTATTTCTTTAGGAAGAATTCACAATATAGTAAGTAGGAAGTTACTGTCAAGAGTTTTTTTTTTTCCTTTCCCCCTTCAAGATACTCTTGGGTATGCCTCTTGAATCAGGCTAAGCAATCCCTTTCCTCTTTTAATATATTCTAATGACTTGGAGTATTATTTCTCAGTAGATATTAATCAGTCAAGACAGAGATATTTACTGCATTGGCTAAATGTATAATATATTCCACCAAATTATTTATGTAAATAATATATATATATGTATGCTTAGAAATCATATATATATTATATGCATACATATACACATACACTTCCCCTTAATCAACAACCCCAATAACTCTACAATGATCCAGCCACCTATGAGCCTGAATTACTCAGCCAAACACACACACACACACACAAATTCTATAAATTGAAAGGAAAAATACTTAACCTTAAATTTTTGTCCTATCTAGGCAAAGTCCTTCTTATTGAATTGTGACTTATTACAATTAGTCTTTTTATCAACCAGCCTTGGTTGAGTGCACAAGCAATTTCTGGTAAAGGACTCATTGTATCAAAATACCTTAACCAATAAGCTATAGGTTCTGAGAACCTCACTATATGGGATATTATCTCTATCATATACTTTGGTCTTAAGAACTGCCAGAAAAAATTCACTCAAAGCAAATTAGTGGCTACATTTCATGTATTAAAGGACATGTATAGTTTTGGTCTGGTGTCAGTTTTATGGTGTCATTTTACTGATGTGCATCAGAAGGGACCCATGGCGGAAAATTACTTGGGCTTTTTTTTTTTTTTTTTTTTT
>NW_006789439.1:550904-570036 GCF_000442215.2 Lipotes vexillifer | reverse complement strand
TTTTTTTGCGATATGTGGGCCTCTCACTGTCGTGGCCTTTCCCGTTGCCGGACGCGCAAGCTCAGCGGCCACGGCTCACAGGCCCAGCCGCTACGCGGCTCACGGGCCCAGTCGCTACGCGGCATGTGGGATCCTCCCAGACCGGGGCACGAACCCGTATCCCCTGCATCGGCAGGCGGACTCTCAACCACTGCGCCACCAGGGAGGCCCAACTTGGGCTTTTTAACTGGCAGAGCAAGATGCTCATCTTCTAAAAATACTTATGCCTTAATGGTGTTTTTTTTCTCATATAGAATTACTCTGCCCCACTCCATTTCTTACTGCCTTCTAATTTATTTGCAGAAGAGCTATCACTCCACTGAATATGCTGTAGCTATAAAATTGCTAAGAATCAAGTCTCTCTAGGCACAAAGTATTTTAGTGCACAACCTGTATCTTACTATGCATGCTAACACCAAGCAGTATTGAAGCATTTTTATTGCCTGATTTGACCTTTGGTCTGGTTTAAAGTGTCAGCTTCTTCCTCTGTTCATTTCATTTTGAATAAATTTGTCAATTAATATATTTTTTAACATCTTTATTGGAGTATAATTGCTTTACATTGTTGTGTTAGTTGCTGCTGTATAACAAAGTGAAGCAGCTAAATGTATACATATATCCCCATATCCCCTTCCTCTTGCGTCTCCCTCCCACACTCCCTATCCCACCCCTCTAGGTGGTCACAGAGCACAAGCTGATTTCCCTGTGCTATGCAGCTGCTTCCCACTAGCTATCTAATTTACATTTGGTAGTGTATATAAGTCCATGCCACTATCTCACTTCGCCCCAGCTTACCCTTCCCCCTCCCCGTGTCCTCAAGTCCATTCTCTACATCTGCATCTTTATTCCTGTCCTGCCCCTAGGTTCTTCAGAACCTTTTTTTTTTAGATTCCATAGACATGTGTTAGCATACGGTATTTGTTTTCTCTTTCTGACTTACATCACGCTCTATGACATAAATCACAGCAAGATCTTTTTTGACCCACCTCCTAGAGAAATGGAAATAAAAACAAAAATTAAAAAATAGGACGTAATGAAACTTAAAAGCTTTTGCATAGCAAAGGAAACCATAAACAAGACGAAAAGACAACCCTCAGAATGGGAAACATATTTGCAAAGGAAGTAACTGACAAAGGATTAATCTACAAAATATACAAGCAGCTCATGTAGATTTCTGGTAGCATCTTTAGGATTCTCTATGTATAGTATCATGTCATCTGCAAAAAGTGATAGTTTTACTTCATTTCTGATTTGGATTCCTTTTATTTCTTTTTCTTCTCTGATTGCTCTGGCTGACTTCCAAAACTATGTTGAATAATAGTGGTGAGAGTGGGCAACCTTGTCTTGTTCCTGATCTTAGTGGAAATGTTTTCAGTTTTCACCATTGAGAACGATGCTGGCTGTGGGTTTGTCTTATATGCCCTTTATTATGTCGAGGTAAGTTCCTTCTATACCTACTTTCTGGAGGGTTTTCATCAAAAATGGGTGTTAAATTTTATCGAAAGCTTTTTCTGCATCTATTGAGATGATCATATGGTTTTTCTCCTTCAATTTGTTAATACGGTGTATCACATTGATTGATTTACATATGTTGAAGAATCCTTGCATTCCTGGTATAAACCCCATTTGATCTTGGTGTATGATCCTTTAAATGTGCTGTTGGATTCTGTTTCCTGGTATTTTGTTGAGGATTTTTGCATCTATGTTCATCAGTGATATTGGCCTGTAGTTTTCTTTCTTTGTGACATCCTTGTCTGGTTTTGGTATCAGGGTGATGGTGGCCTCGTAGAATGAGTTTGGGAGTGTTCCTCCCTCTGCTACATTTTGGAAGAGTCTGAGAAGAATAGGTGTTAACTCTTCTCTAAATGTTGATAGAATTTGCCTTTGAAGCCATCTGGTCCAGGACATTTGTTTGTTGGAAGATTTTTAATCACAATTTCAATTTCAGTGCTTGTGATTGGTCTGTTTATATTTTCTATTTCTTCTGGTTCAGTCTCGGAAGGTTGTGCTTTTCTAAGAATTTGTCCACTTCTTTCAGGTTGTCCATGTTTTTGGCGTAGAGTTGCTTGTAGTAATCTCTCATGACCCTTTGTATTTCTGCAGTGTCAGTTGTTCCTTCTCCTTTTTCATTTCTGATTCTATTGATTTGAGTCTTCTCCCTTTTTTTCTTGATGAGTCTGGCTAATGGTTTATCAATTTTGGTTATCTTCTCAAAGAACCAGCTTTTCATTTTATTGATCTCTGCTATCATTTCCTTCATTTCTTTTTCATTGATTTCTGATCTGATCTTTATGATTTCTTTCCTTCTGCTAACTTTGGTGATTTTTTGCTATTGTTTCTCTAATTGCTCTAGGTATAAGCTTAGGTTGTTTATTTGAGATTTTTCTTGTTTCTTGAGGTAGGATTGTATTGCTCTAAACTTCCCTCTTAGAACAGCTTTTGCTACATCCCATAGGTTTTGGGTCGTTGTTTTTGCATTTCATTTGTTTCTAGATATTTTTTGATTTCCTCTTTGATTTCTTCAGTGATCTCTTGGTTATTAAGTAGTGTATTGTTTAGCCTCCAATGTGTTTGTATTTTTTACAGATTTTTTCCTGTAACTGATATCTAGTCTCATAGCATTGTGGTCAGAAAAGATACTTGATATGATTTCAATTTTCTTAAATTTACCAAGGCTTGATTTGTGACCCAAGATATGATCTATCCTGGAGAATGTTCCATGAGCATTTGAGAAGAAAGCGTATTCTGTTCTTTTGGATGGAGTGTCCTATAAATATCAATTTAGTCCATCTTGTTTAATGTACCATTTAAAGCTTGTGTTTCCTTATTTATTTTCATTTTGGATGACCTGTCCATTGGTGAAAGTGGAGTGTTAAAGTCCCCTACTATGATTGTGTTACTGTCAATTTCCCCTTTTATGGCTGTTAGCATTTGCCTTATGTATTGAGGTGCTTCTATGTTGGGTGCATAAATATTTACAATTGTTATATCACCTTCTTGGATTGATCCCTTGATCATTATGTAGTGTCCTTCCTTGACTCTTTCAATAGTCTTTATTTTAAAGTCTATTTTGTCTGATATGAGAATTGCTACTCCAGCTTTCTTTTGATTTCCATTTGCATGGGATATCTTTTTCCATCTCCTCACTTTCAGTCTGTATGTGTCCCTAGGTCTGAAGTGGGTCTCTTGTAGACAGCATATATACAGGTCTTGTTTTTGTATCCATTCAGCCAGTCTATGTATTTTGGTTGGAGCATTTGATCCATTTACATTTATGGTAGTTATCGATATGTACATTCCTATTACCATTTTCTCAATTGTTTGCGGTTTGTTATTGTAGGTCTTTTCTTTCTCTTGTGTTTCCTGCTTAGAGAAGTTCCTTTAGCATTTGTTGTAAAGCTGGCTTGGTTGTGCTGAATTCTCTTAGCTTCTGCTTGTCTGTAAAGGTTTTAATTTATCCACTGAATCTAAATGAGATCCTTTCTGGGTAGAGTAATCTTGGTTGTAGGTTTTTCCCTTTCATCACCTTAAATAGGTCCTGCCACTCCCTTCTGGCTTGCAGAGTTTCTGCTGAAAAATTAGCTTGTGGGGATTCCCTTGTATGTTATTTGTTGCCTTTCCCTTACTGCTTTTAATATTTTTTCTTTTGTTTTTAATTTTTGATAGTTTGATTAATATATGTCTTGGCATGTTTGTCTTTGGATTTATCCTGTATGGGACTCTCTGTGCTTCCTGGACTTGATTAACTATTTCCTTTCCCATAGTAGGGAAGTTTTCAACTATAATTTCTTCAAATATTTTCTCAGCCCCCCCTTTTTTTTTTCTTCTTCTTCTGGGACGCCTATAATTTGAATGTTGGTACATTTAATGTTGTCACAGAGGTCTCTGAGACTTTCCTCAATTCTTTTCATTCTTTTTTCTTTATTCTTCTCTGCAGTAGTTATTTCCACTATTTTATCTTCCAGGTCACGTATCCGTTCTTCTGCCGTAGTTATTCTGCCATTGATTCCTTCTAGAGAATTTTCAATTTCATTTATTGTGTTGTTCATCATTGTTTGTTTGCTCTTTAGTTCTTCTAGATCCTTGTTAAATGTTTCTTGTATTTTCTCCATTCTATTTCCAAGATTTTGGATCATCTTTACTATCATTAGTCTGAACTCTTTTTCAGGTAGGCTGCCTATTTCCTCTTCATTTGTTTGGTCTGGTGGGTTTTTACCTTGCTCCTTCATCTGCTGTGTGTTTCTCTGTCTTCTCAATTTGCTTAACTTATTGTGTTTGGGGTCTCCTTTTCATAGGCTGCAGGTTCGTATTTCCCGTTGATTTTGGTTTCTGCCCCCAGTGGGTAAGATTGGTTCAGTGGGTTGTGTAGGCTTCCTGGTGAAGGGGACTGGTGCCTGTGTTCTGGTGGATAAGGCTGGATCATGTCTTGCTGGTGGGCATGACTGCGTCCAGTGGTGTGTTTTGCGATGTCTGTGACCTTAGTATGATTTTAGGCAGCCTCTCTGCTAATGGGTGGGGTTGTGCTCCTGTCCTGCTAGTTGTTTGGCACAGGGCATCCAGCACTGTGGCTTGCTGTTTGTTGAGTGGAGCTGGGCCTTAGCGTTGAGATGGAGATCTCTAGGAGAGCTTTCGCCGTTTTATATTATGTGGGGCCGGGAGGTCTCTGGTGGACCTATGTCCTGAACTTGGCTCTCCCACCTCAGAATCTCAGGTCTGACACCCAGCCAGAGCATCAAGACCTTGTCAGTTACTCAGCTCAGAAGAAAAGGGAGAAAAATGAACGAAAGAAATAAAATAAAATAAAAAAGTTATTAAAATAAAAAATATATATTATTAAAAATAAAAAAAAAATTTAAGTAATTTAAAAAAAGAAAGAAAGAAGAGAGCAACCAAACCAAATAACAAATCCACCAATGATAACAAGCACTAAAAATTATACTAAAAAAAACCAACAAAAAAAAGAGAGAGAGAACCCTAGGACAAATGGTAAAAGCAAAGCTATACAGACAAAGTCACACAAAGAAGCATACACATACACACTCACCAAAAGAGAAAAAGGAAATATATATATATATATATATATATATACATAAATAAATAAATAGGAACAGAGCAACCAAATCAATAAACAAATCTACCAATGATAATAAGCTCTAAATAGTAAACTAAAATAAACATAAAACTAGAAAAGAATTAGATTCAGAAAGCAAGCCTGAAGTCTATAGTTGCTCCCAAAGTCCACTGTCTCAATTTTGGGATGATTCGTTGTCTATTCAGGTATTCCACTTATGCAGGCTACATCAAGTTGATTGTGGAGATTTAATCTGCTGCTCCTGAGGCTGCTGGGAGAGATTCCCCTTTCTCTTCTTTGTTCTCACAGCTCCCGGGGCTCAGTTTGGTTTTGGCCCCGCCTCTGCATGTAGGTCGCCCTCTGGCGTCTGTTCTTCAACCAGACAGGAGGGGGTTAAAGGAGCAGCTGATTAGGGGGCTCTGGCTCACTCAGGCCATGGGTGGGAGGGGTATGGAATGCAGGGTGAGCCTGTGGAGGCAGAGGCCAGTGTGACGTTGGAACAGCCTGAGGCGCGCCATGTGTTCTCCTGGGGAAGTTGTCCCTGGATCATTGGACCCTGGCAGTGGTGGGCTGCACAGGATCCCAGGAGAGGAGGTGTGGATAGTGACCTGTGCTTGCACACAGGCTTCTTGGTGGCTGCAGCAGCAGCCTTAGCGTTCCATGCCCATCTCTGGTGTCCGTGTTGGGAGCCGCGGCTCCCACCTGTCTCTGGAGGTTGTTTAGGTGGTGCTCTGAATCCCCTCTCTTCGCACACCTGAAAACATGGTCTCTTGCTTCTTAGGCAGGTCCAGACATTTTCCCGGATTCCCTCCCGGCTAGCTGTGGCGCACTAGCCCCCTACAGCCTGTGTTCACGCAGCCTACCCCAGTCCTCTCCCTGGGATCTGACCTCTGAAGCCCGAGCCTCATCTCCCAGCCCCCATTCACCTCAGCGGGTGATCAGAAAAGCCTCTCAGGCTGGTAAGTGCTGGTCAGCACTGATCCTCTGTGCGGGAATCTCTCAGCTTTGCCCTCTGCACTCCTGTGGCTGCGCTTTCCTCCGTGGCTCTGAAGCTTCCTTCCGGCCCATCCCTCATCTCCGCCAGTGAAGGGGCTTCCTAGTGTGTGGAAATTTCTCCTCCTTCACAGCCCCCTCCCAGAGGTGCAGGTCCCATCCCTATTCTTTTGTATCTGCTTTTCCTTTTTTCTTTTGCCCTACCCAGGTACGTGGGGAGTTTCTTGCCTTTGGGGAAGTCTGAGGTCTTCTGCCAGCAATCAGTAGGCATTCTGTAGGTGTTATTACACATGTAGATGTATTTCTGATGTATTTGTGGGGAGGAAGGTGATCTCCATGTCTTACTCCTCCTCCATCTTGAAGGTTCCTTATAGCTTTGAAAGGATTTCAAACTGTGTCATTCCATCTACCTATAAGGTCTAAATTCACATGAATTAAACTCTCACTCATTAGACTGTCACTCTCACTCATCACTCATGTAATGTGGTACAGAAACTTCTTGTCTTGTCAATGGTTCATGTAGAGCTATAATTTGGAATATGTTAAAGAAATGTATCTAGTGACTGTTCATGGTGCTAGATCCTTCCAGAATCATTGACTCAGTAAATACTTAACTCTCTGATTTGCCATATCCATAAGTATCAAATTTTGGACCTCTCTCATTTAACTTTAAAGACACTATTTTGTTCTAGCTTCTAGCTATACAAGCAACATTTTCCCATCAGAAATGGATCCTAGAATACTTTGAAGCAACTGCCATAGAACTTATCTCGACGTACGTCTTGTGGTAGTTAGCAGTTGCCAAAACGTCTCATTATTCTTGGTGAAATAGAAAAACTTCTATCTGGAAATCATTAGAGGTCCATGACCTATAAAGCTATTTGCAAACCCAACACAAATTTAAATGTGAAAGTGTTGCTCCATTCATCACTCGGATGGAATTAATCCAGACCTTCTGGGATATCCTTAACTGAGAGGTGGTCACTGAATCCCCCCTTTAATTAGGCCCTGGCTTCATCTCAATCCTAAAAGATTTCTTATTGACTCATATTTTCCTACTATTGGTTCTCAACATTCACCCTCTAATATAATATAGCCACTAAAGATTAATTAATTAATTTAAAATTTTCTAAGGCGTGTTCGGAAAGATCTTTGACTCCTGTCTGCCCTGCTTGTTAGCTGTTTGATCACTGACAGGAAACATACTTCCCTAAACTCTACAAGGGAGGTCACATGACATAGTGAAAAGAGCTTGGACTTCCACATTTATTAGCTGTGAAGCTTAGGTAAATTTCATAGTTCCTTGGGTAAGTCAGTAATTTCTGTGAGACTCAACTTCCTTATCTGTAAGATGGGGTTAATAATAGCTGTCTTAGTGAATTCTTGAGCTACTTTTTAAAAAGCATTTCTATTTATTTGTCTATTTCTATACCCGTCTCTGTCGCTTTCTCTAATCCTATCTCCATCTCTACTTCTACACCTGTATTTCTAAATAATAAACACAAAACACCCCAAAAGTATTAGCTAGCTCCTTTGACTCTGTAATTATCTAAAATTAGCACATATTTCTTATATACAAATATTAAATCCAATATGTAAATTTCAATTTCAACAAATAACATATTATAATACATGCCTTTAAGCAGGAGAACTGCATTAACTGAATGGTTGAAGGAAGTACAGGAAATACATTTCTTTTAAACAAAACTACATATAGTAAGAAGAATATTCTTTAAATAGACATAGTCTGTTGCCTGGTAAATCTGATTTTGATTTTATTTTACTGTGTGTTTTCACTTCAATTTTTTTCAATATTGAAATACAAATATGTTTCTTATTAAAAACTACCTAGAACATCAAATCCCATGCAGTAAGAGTGTTAACCATTGTAAACCCTGTCATGTCTCTGAGAAGCAAAGGAATTATCTTGTTATCAATTTAATAATGGAACACTGAAGTAAATGATGCCATCCACTGACACCAGTAACACTGTCTCTCTGGGGAAATTCATGTCTGTGAGAACTGTCAATCCAGAGGGATACGGACATATTAAACATACTCCTTTCAATCCATAAATCTACCCTTTCTGGGATGCCTTAATAAAAAGATTCCTTATTTTGATAAAAACAAGCTATGCAGAATACCTTGACATTACTGATCTAGAATCCTTTTATTTAAAAAAATATTTTGTGGAAGGGGTTAGTAAATAATTTAACAAATTTTCTTCTTCCTTTGTTTGCTTTAACATAACCTGCATGTAAAATATTTTTCTGAGGTTTTAGATGAATGAAGTAGTAATAATTACATAGAGATGTAAAAAGCAGATATAAGGTATTGAGATTCAGCTATTTGCTTTAGCAAGCTTTCTGCAAAACATAGTTTACCTCTGCTGTTTTGCATTAAAATTGCTTCTAGTTCTAATTCAGATGTATATAAGATGATTCTTTATATTAAATGTGTCATACATTTTCCCATGAGAATATATGACAAGAAAAGTAAAAATTGTAAGTATAAATATATCAATCAAATATACAGTACTAGAAAAGAATGAAAATCTCGGTACAAAAATACATTATAAGAAGAAGCAGAAAGCAAGAAATCAGTTCAGTTGCACTGTAAAATTACTGAGATGTTTTGGTATCTTAGATTGCTGGTGCATATTAAATTGCATTAATGGACACAGGTTTTAGCCAAAACCTAGAAGTAATGACATCCTCAATGCCTAAAAACTGTGGAAGGAAGAACACATATTGATAAGGGGAAAAGAACTTCAAGATGGAAGTAAGGATTCTAGAAAAGGTTCTTGAAATTTCCAACTGATTTTGAACTATTACTCCCACCGTCCCCACCCCAGACGATTATATTCCAGGGTGAAGAGAGGGCTAACTTGCCATGAGATCATTCGACGTACTCTTGTCCAAATGCCTTGTGGGCAACCCAACTAGATATCTTAACAGGCACCAGAAACACCATGTACCCCAAACCAAACCCACCATTTCCCTCCCCAGATCTGTGTCTCCTGCTACATTCCATCTTTAGTGAACGGAGCCAGCAAATACACAGTTATGTAAATGAGAACTGAGAATCATTCTACAATACTTCATTTCTTTATGCAATAAGTCCTACACTTGCTACTTGAATAGTCACTATCTCTGGCAATTCCAACTGTTACACCCTCTAAAATTTATCACCTCTTCCATGTCCACTGTGCTTGTCCAGGTTGTTTCCATTTATTACCTATGTCAGGTCCTTCTATAGACCTGGTACCTAAGAGCTACATAAGATATATTATGGCTTTAATTCTCACAACAATTTTATGACATAGGCACAAATATTCCCATTTTAAAGATGTTTTTAATTAAAAATAACTTGTATTAAAGTTTAGATAATTGCAACAGTTTAGAAAAATGCAATATGAAGAATAAAAACCTACCTCTAACTCTATTCTCTACCTCTAGGCCCTTTTTCCACAAATGTGAACACTATTAATGTTACTTATCTATTTAAAAACATACATTTTCACACCAAAGAGATCACATTACGCACATGGTTCTGCAACTTGAACTTCAATTCCAAAATTATCTTTGATATTTATTAAATCAGCCTCTATGTATTTTTTCCAATTTTTTAAAAACCATTAAACAATACCACAAAAACTACTTTTGTACACATATGTTGGAGATTATATCCACTGAGTAAACTCTTAATGAAGAGATTTCTGGGTCAAAGGGCACATGCATTCAAAATTTTATTGCTATGGTCAAATTCTTCTGCAGAAACTGTGTACTAATCCCACTATCAGCATATGAAAATGCCTATTTTCCCATATTCTATTATATTAATCAGAATCCTGGCAGGAAACAGAAGGCACACTCAATTTGGGTAATTTGAGTAAAGATTAATAAAAGGGCTATTTACAAAGGGGCAGCCTTGTGGAGGAAAACCACAAGGGAAAGTGGAGGATAACAAAGGAGCCAGTAGGGAGCCATTACCATCCCAAGACCTGAAGGCTGGTGAAGAGGGAGGGCCATCAGACAGGAGCTGAGATTTAGTGGCATTCACAGCCGCCTCACAGTGACTCTTCAGGGAGGGAGCTCCCAACCTTTCCACAGTCTCTCTGGTCCTCCTGACTGAGCCCAACTGGAAGCCAGAGGACAAGGTGGTCCATTGATGCAGGTCAGCCTTCCAGATCCAGATATGGTGTGAAAGGGGAGAGTGGATCTGAACACACACTGAAGATGTCAACCGGACCTTATAATTTTCCAGAGTTGAAAGTTAAAAAGGGTTTGTGCATAATGTTGAAGCATGTGGGTGTTTCTATTCTGTCATGTTGCTTTCTGAACTATTAAATACTCCTTTGCGAAGTGGTTTTGGTGTCTCTACTCTTGTTCTTTTTCCAACAAGTTTCGGTAGAGCTACTCAGGGATCTTTCCAAAATGTAAGCGGGATCATGCCATTTCTCTGCATAACATCTCTCTGTAGTTCTTCACTTTTCAGGGATAAAGTTCAAACTCCTAGGCAAGAATAAATGGCTTTCATAATTGGGCCCCTGTGGTCTGGGGCCATCTCTCTAGCCATCGTGCCTGCTACCAAAAAACTGCCTGTTTGTATTCAGCTCTCAACCACTGCTGAGCCATTTGCAGTTCCCAGTTGTGAACCATTTTCTCACACCTGTGTGTGACTATATTACTTGGTCAGCAAAGCCAGCTCCTCCTTTACACATGGTCAACTCCTGTTCATTCTTCAAGATGCCACTCCAGAGTCCCTACCTCTGGAAGGCTCTTCCCAACCAACTCACTTTTGGCAAAGTTAGACACTCGGTAGTGTCAACCTCTATGTGACATTGTGCATTTCTCCCTTGCACACAGTTTTCTGAACCTGTTTACTTGCTTATCCTCCCCTTTAGATTGTGAACAACTTGAGAGCAGGGCTTGTTGCTTGCTCATTTTTTCATCTTCCTCTTTGGTATAGAGCAGAGACTCTGATGTCTGATGAGTGTGAGTCCTGGGGCCTTCACTAATTTGCTGTGTGTACTTGGTAAAGTCCTTTCATTTCTCCAAGTTCCTTAGCTTATAAAATGGATGTAATCTTAGCACCTCACTCTTACGATTGTTGTGAGAGTTAAAAGAGTTTTAAGTTTGCCAAACCTTTAGCACTATGTCTGGTATAGAAGCACTCAATAAACTGTTAGCCATTAATCTTGTTTGCTCCAGAATGTTTACGTATCATATCAAACCACCAAGGATTCCATGTCCAAGAGGTTCACAGCGACTATTTGCATGAAGAAACACTACCTTTCCCTAGAGTAATGTGAAAATGTTTGAGGCCTAACATTAAAACTCCTGAGGGCATCAAATTTAAGATTTCTGGACAAATAAAAGAAACAAGTGGTTGCTCAAATCTCTGGGTAACTAGAGAAATACAAGGGTAGACTTGTTTTGTCAGTTATTGTTCATTGTGTAATCCATAGCACACAAGAGTGTCTAACACATAACGGGGGATAATCATACTTGGTGGAAGAATGTATATGTCTTAGGTTGGGGGGACACAAACTGCTTATCGATATGAACCACTGTTGTGGCCTAAAGTGCCACACAAGACCATTGTCAGTGACTGGGAAATTACTGCAGCTCCTCAGGAGGGTGGAAACACCATTCTAAAAGCATGGCAACAATGTAGGGTCTTAAAAACTGTTATCTCTGGTGGGAAATTCTCCCTCAGCTTTGAAGACCTGATGGCAGAATCAATAGGAAGAATATTTCTAAGAGCAGAAGCAGGAAGAATTTCTGTAAGAGGTGAGGTTCTAAACTAGTAAGACATGTAAAGTACTGAGGACAGGAGCAAGGAGATAGAGCATAGAAGCAATGGGGATTGGAGTTCTGTGTTAATACTGAGTGCTGCATCTGAGTCAAATCCTCCTGAAATTCTGATTCATTCTTACTCCTTGTTTTATCTTTTGGAAAAGGGAGAAAAATAGAATTCTCCTCACCATTAATTCTAAGTGGTATTATGAATAGACTAAAAAAATAAATCTGATTTTTAAATTATAATTTACAATATTAAGAAAAATACCACTATTTGGATACAGTTTAGAAAATGCACATTTTAAACAAATAATACATTCATTAGGGAGAGTTTTACAATTAGACGGAAGAAGGCTTTCACAATTTGATTATTTAGTCCTTATCAAGGCACCATGAAAATGGCTGGATAGAGGGCAAATGACAAGGGCAAATGATATTAAATGAGGGGATTAAGGTCACATTTGCAGACTTCCTCTGAAAACATGTCCACTGATGAGTAGGGATTGTGGTAGGCTGACCTAGGAGTCAGGACAAAGGCATATAGCCGAGCCTTTGTCCTTTGTTTTTTGAAGTTAATTATCTATATGTTGGTAAATCCAGACCTAGGAGACCATGAAATCAACAAACTAAAGGCGGGGTAAAGCACAATAAACTTTTCTCATCACGCGCTAAGACATCCCACTTCCTACTTGCATGGTGTTGTTAGGTCAGCAGCGTTGCCTCAGATACTGCAGGTCAGGAGAGAGTCTTAGCACATGACAGCGTGGTAGGCTCTGGTGCTTCATTCACTGAGCACCTACTGTTTGCCAGGAGTTGTGCTAGGTTCTAGGTATACAATAGTCAAGAAAACACATGTGATATCAGCGTACATACCTCAAGATTACAGTCTAGTGAGGAACAGAAGTACTCAAAGAACATAAAATGGTGTATGCCTACAAGCTGTGATGAGTGCTGCAAGTAGGTTGTTATGGTATCCAAACAAACACATACATACATAAAATAATGGGCACTTGACATAGATAATCCTTTCAGGTAATGTCTACCCATAGAAGTGATTTGCAATTGAAAATCTGACAGATGAGTGGAATTTGGGGGGTGAAAAATGGCCAAATTCAACTAAGCAGACTATCATGTATCAAGACCCAGATGCAGTGAGAACTAGCCATGTTTCAAAACATAAAAGAAGACTAGTATTGTTGGATGGTACCGACAGGAGGGAACGGAATAAGATGCTGTCAGGGAAGCAAAGAGTAACCATAGTAAAATGTTGGTTCCAGCAAAAGAAACCATACTGTGATGAGCTTACGAGGAATTAGCTAGAAAACTCTCTAGCTCTCCCATGCTGCCCATATGTCTATTTTTTTCAACCTGAGGGTGGAGTTGAACATCACTGAATTCTTGATTTCATTCAAGTCTGCAGGTAACCACATATCCATACTGTAAGCTCTTTTTCTGTCTGGTGTGTCATCTGGCCTAGGGGGAGGAGTATGATTATGGCTAAGTGGGGTAGGTGAAAGGAAAGCAGCAACTTCTTTTGTTCCTTTCCTTTCAGACCTGATTTTATCCTGAAGAAGAGAATACAAAATGACACTGCATCCCTCCTGCTGGGGAGAGTGCAGAATTGGTCATGGGCAATTGTGAGCACTGAGCTGACATAGTACCCTGGTGACCCGAATGAGTTAATGCATTGTCCAGAAGCTCTAATTTACAACCAGGAAGAATCTGGGGTATTGAGAGGCAGATTGAATAGGTCCATTTTGGCCCATTGTGATTTCAGTGACAGGTCCAGTTTGCTCTAGTCTAAACTGACTCACCAAATCATGCATTCAGACAATTAAATCACCAACCCTTTGACATACTGTAGGATTCCTGCAATGTGACACAGCCCTGTCACTTCAGGTTCCAGCTTAATGTGCCCTTTACTTTCCAGTCCTTTCCTCTTTTCAGGCACTTTGTGCTGAAAATCTTCTTTGACATTGATTTTAAAACAAGATAGGCACAGTGTCATTTATCTTTCTATTAACCTATGAATACAAAATCTTGCCTATAAGTTTGTAATAAAACCAGATATATAACCAGAAATATAGCTAGCCATCTTGATTCTAAGATTTGTACCTTTTTAATTAACCAGCACTATGTCAAATCTGTTTGTCTTTTCTTGTGGAACTTTCTTAGTATATATCAATAATAACTATTACATTTATTTTTATCTACTGATGATAAAAGATAATTCCAATAAAATACATAGTCAAAGAGGATTTAAAAAAAACACTTCCAGAGTGGTTCATGAAACTAATAAAAATGATATCTGGGAAACATTTAATACTTTTTCAATCAAAATACCAGTGGGAAAGTAGTCCCTATAATAATGGGTGTTCAGTGGTTACATGGGGACACTCCAGAACTTTTGCTAGGGTGGTTTATTCAGAAACAGTCATGGTGCTGCTGGATGGAAACAAGATGGAAATGAGTTTTTCATCACACAAGCAGAAAAGACAACTGAAAGTAGAGTGGTAGTCAGAATACTATTGGCAAAGAAAACAGACACATGGCTCAGATAAGAACGAGAAGAAAGAGAAACACCATGTGGAAACTGACCTGCTATACTGTGAAAGAAAGATTCTTTGGCCCCAGTGGTTAAACTCTATCACCAGAACTATAGAAAGGAGGAAATGAACATTGATTATGATCACTTATTATTTGTTATGCAAATACTTATAGTGAAATTCTCCATAACACTCATTACTGAGTTTGGGCTCAGTAATTCTTCCAGGATCCCTCTGCCACCTTCATAAGATCAATATGAAAGAGCCTTCCTCTTCTCCAGACACTGATATTAGTATATGACCTAGTGGGCCTTTGAGTATTATATTTGAAATTCTTGTGCCCACAGTGAATAAAACCCTTTTCCAAATGCTGTTTTAGTGAAGATTAAATTTTTCTTAGATTTTTCTAAAACATAAAAACCAAGCAATTAAGAGTTCTTAGATTGGCCATTCCCAGCATCCCACATTATCTTTATTCTAATATGTTCCAAATGCATCAAGTAACCAATTCAGTTTTTCAGATTTAAAATTTTCCTTGTATTAAAAAACATATAGGGGCCTCCCTGGTGGCGCAGTGGTTGGGAGTCCGCCTGCCGATGCAGGGGACGCGGGTTCGTGCCCCGGTCTGGGAGGATCCCACATGCCGCGGAGCGGCTGGGCCTGTGAGCCATGGCCGCTGAGCCTGCGCGTCCGGCAACGGGAAAGCCACGACAGTGAGAGGCCCACATATCGCAAAAAACAAACAAACAAACAAACAAAAAAAAACATATAAATTAAAAAAATTGAACCACGTTTATTGAATATAGATTACATAGATAACGAGTCTGTCTTAAAAATTTTAGGGCATATCGTGACTATGCTTAGGGTAGTGTATTATAAAAACTGATAAAATTAATTTGGAATCCCTAGATGATAAATATGTATATGTTTGGCATACACAGCTAATTCTTTTATTAAATGTATATTAAAATCAGCAGGATAATTAGATGTTACCAAAATATTTCAACTCAAGAAAAACAAAGAAAACTGTTTAGTTTCCTCTTTACAACAATACAATACAATAGATTATTAAGCTGATATCTTTAATAAACTGATGATTTGTACGTTTTGGTAGAACACAATTAGGCAAATCAAGATATTTCAGTATGACAGCAACAATTTCAAAGTAAAGGTAGAATTATCATATTGCCTTATTAATTATTAGGAATATTTTATTACTAAAAATAAAACTATAAAGATATCAGAAGAAAGGGGGAACTGGAGATTTCTACTCTCCTTCTATGACTACAACTTCTTGAAAACTCGAATCTCCTATCATGATCCAGTTTGTTACTCCAGAGGAAAATTTAGAAGGGACATTTTATAGAAACAGATGTCTGATTAGTAAGGTTTCACACATGATTATGCTCTTAGATTATAGATAAACTTCAATGGAGATAAAAGTATATTTGACATTTTACAAAACAGCCTTCATCCAAACATGCTATGGCTTCAAGCCAATCCTCCAACTCTGGTCAAATCCTTCTGTATTCAATTCTAAAAACATTCCTACTTGAACCTTTGGCAGCATTCTTTTAATTACTCCCCTTTTCACAACTTTCATTCCTTACTTGCATTACAACTGTACACTTTCATACATATTATATCTATTGGCTTCAGCTAACTGAAAAAGAAAACCCATGTCTTCTTTACAGCTATAAGGTAGATGTCACTATTTAGGCCATTTCGACTACTTAGGATTTTGTTTTATATGATGTTCCTGCAAATTCCTATAGCATGAGAGATTTCAGATTCAGAGTTGGCAGAAGAGCTTCATCATTTATGCAGCATTTAATATATGAATTAAGTTGTTTTGATCCTGCACTATTTCATGTTTGATCCTCAAATACGTTCCTTTAGAAAATTTCTATCAACAACCACTGACTTGGAATACTCTGAGACAAAAGGAAAGACATATAGCCAAGCCTTTGTCCTTTGTTTTTTGAAGTTAATTATCTATATGTTGGTAAATCCAGTCAAAATATAAGCTTTCTGATATTAGAAATCTTGAGAATTAGACAAAAATGACTTTCTCGATTTTTTTTCCTGGTTATTATCTCAAGAGCCAACATAAACCTATTCCTATTTCTGCTTGGTCAAATGACTGACATTTTTGTGTGTCCAAAGATCTATACCTTCATCACATATAAGCTATAATACAAAACTCCTGTTTGTCTATTCTAGGAAATTACTAAGAAAACATAACCCCAATCCTTCACTCTACACTAGGTACCAAAATAATTTCACAGCTGATTTAAAACTCTTACCCTCATCTTCATGCCCCAAGTGCAATGTGACCTGTCTAGCCAGGAAACTAACAGAGCATTCTCTCCCTTCCTCTTTCTGCCGTGTGTTCCCCAGCTCCCAGCAGTGGTCTGTTCCCATAGTTAACCTCACAGACAAGATAAAGCTTTCTTGCCCAATGAAGCAAGAAAAAAATTTCTCTCTGAAAATGTGCCTCCATCTCAAATTTTTTTTTCCAGGAATAGATATTAATCCTGCCCCTTTGCCCACTCAGCCAATAGTCAAAAAACCTCTGAATATAAAAATTCTCAGTAATTTTCTATGTTGCTCCCATCAAACTAGTTCATTACATATGACTAAAATGGAGTAGGGAATAGAAAATAATATGTATTCACCTCTGGAATGATCTCTTATCTTTTCTGAGCATGAGATCCCACTGGCTTCTCTTATGTGCAATTCAAAGATGCCTAAAAAATGACTAAGTATTTATGGTTCAGTTAAAATGTAAAAGCTCTTTCTTCTGTTATTCAATATCCACTGCAACAAATACTACTAAAATGTAGGTTATATGGTACAATAAGATTTCTCAGCCTCAGTGAGAGATCTTTTTAATCAAATCATTGTCAGACATGTAGTATCTTTAAGGCGGTGATAGCATCACTCCATCTCTTTGTTTATGGATGAGACTGTGATTTGGCCAAGTCATATAGCTGCCAGCAGAGCTCCAGCATTTATTCTTTTATTCCCTACACTCCATGATTGTTTCCCAAACTCATCCTCCTCTCCCCACTCCCCCACCACCACCAAGCTGCAGACTCCCTAATCTCAGTTTCAATCAGTTGCTTGAAATTATTTTGGAAAGAAAAGTAGTTCTTCAAATTCTAAACCTGAAAAGGAAAAACAATTCAAAAAGCTAATAGCCAACAAATATTTATTTGAGTGATTACCATGTGCCAGGCACTGTAGAACAAAATTAATAAGGTGGAATCAGTAGAGGTAGAAAAGCAGCAGATTTTGTTCACACAAGGAAGTTTCAAGAGTTTGAGCTCATTACTTAAAATAACAAGGGGATCATGTGATAGGAGACAGTTAAGACAGACAACCAATCAATCAGCCAAGGAGCTACAACAAAAACTAAAAGCTAAACAACAACAAAATCTACCTGAGGTCCTTAAAAAACACTTGATAACGTCACTTACACAAATAAGTGATTCATATAATTTGAAAATGAACACGTTCAAAATGCATCAAGTCCTTAAGTTTTTCTGAGTGTGTTTAGGTGTTTTTAAGTCTGTTTATGTGAGCACCAGTAAGAAAGGTTTCTTTTCAAAGTGCTCATATGGTTATGATTAAATTTCAGTATTAATCTGGATTGAGAAAATGGTTTACTTTGCTAAACAGAATATTTGGTAAATAGAGTATTAAAATTTTAAAACATTTAGAAGATTTTACAAGGATGCAAATGACATCAGAATATCAGCTCAGGAAAACTTAGTAAAATAGTGAGCATTTTTAGAAGTGGACATTAGACATAAATTTGGATTTTGGTAGAATTACTACAAACTATTATGCCACCTTTGTAACTATACAGAGAAATGTTAAATGTTTAGCTCAGACTATTAATGGTATAATATGATATAGATCTTGGTAAATTTGAGCTAATGTGGACTACAATTTGTGCTATGTATATGACTGTAAAGATTGGTATGCTTTATAACTTGTTTTATTTCACATAATTTGATTTTATATTTCACTTAACGTGTATGATTTTTAAATTTCAGTAAATCAATAATATATTGGTGAAAATATTTTATATAAGAAATAAATTCAGCATAACTTTGTCTGCCTTAAACTTAAATACAAAGGAGTATCTGTCATTGTGGTCTGCAATTTCTTCCTTTTTCTTTCTTTTTTTTTTTTTTTCTTGTCTTTCCTTTTCCTTCTTCCTTTTTGTTTTGTTTTGCTTTGCTTTCTGGTCAGGAGGTATGATTAAGTGGATATTGTTATAGGTAAGTGTTGCATATTGGTGAGACTGAAAGCTTTGAAGTTCAATTCCTGGCTTTGCTACTTTCTAGCACTTTTATCTTAGGTAATTTACTTATTATTTTTAGGATTAGTATGCACATTTGTAAAGTGAGGAAGATACTTTCTGTTTAAAATTGTGATGTGCATTAGTGATAAAGTAGGTATTACTCAGCATAGCAACTGGCACAATAATGGGCAATTATTACTAATTAATTTAGTCATCGTTAATTACCATACCCTGACTGATACTGACAACATAAGTCTAAAGGATGTGCACCTGGGTTTTAATAGTATTCCCTTGGGTGTGTTTTATTTGGGGGTGGGGGGAAGGGAACGTTAGTAATAACCAAAAAACATGTATTTAGGGAAAG
>NW_006789439.1:423364-550860 GCF_000442215.2 Lipotes vexillifer | reverse complement strand
GAAAGAGGCATGAGGTGCTTAAGAAATGTGGACAAACTGAACACCAGTTTGCATGACTTGGGTACCAATATCTCTAAACTTCATTTTTCTCCTTAGTAAACAGATTGAGCCAGATGATGCTTGCTAATTAGTGATTCAAATATTCTGGCATTCAAGGACCCTGTGACTTAACAATTCAGTTACATTTATTGAGAATGATAAAGAATGGCAACTCCAATTTTTTCCTACCATCATCAGATTTCTAAGATTAGAAGGCTGTTTCAGTGATGATTGGAAGTACATCTTAATATAAATCAGAACATCACAGGAGATGCATAGAAGTTCCTTAGTTAGAACTATGAGAAAGGAATATTACCCTTGGAAAATTCAAGTGTGTGATTTGATATAGCCTATCTAATCAATCACTGATCGACTTAAACAGATTTGGTCACCTGTTTGTTAGACTCGGCCAACATGGCCTAGGGGACATGGATTTTTAAATAAGAATAATAATTTAAACTAAGTATTTTGACAGTTGCCTTTTCTTTAAGAACAAAAAAGCAAGCAAACATGAGTCCTTTAATTATATGGCTGATTTTCTATAAATTATTGAAAATTTTAAGAAATGCCCACTTCCACATGAAATTAAATAACATATCATGATGTATATGACAGAGAAGCAATTGAACTTGGCTGGGTATGGGCCTTGGCCCTAGGAATACGAAGAAACCACTATCTGGAGGGAAGAACAGAGACTTACATGCAAATAATTACAAGATAGAGTTATATATGCATTGACAGAAGTACGATTATCCTTCTCCCATATCTAGTTCCTCTTATAAAAATTCTGGTTTACATCTGTACACCTTTCTGTATCTGTAAAATGTGCCTATGTGAATCAATCCTTTTGAGAATGTAGAAGTGGAGCCTAGAGCCTGGGGGTTAGAAAGAACAAAGAAAGAGAAATAGTATATAGCAGAACAGGCTTAGGAGTTTTTGTCAGACAATCTTTGGCAAGACACTATAAAATAGGGCCTAGAACTAACCCTTAGAAAAATTCATTTATTCATTTTTCTTGAGATATTAATTGAGTCCTACTATGCACAAGCTACTGTTCTAGAAGGTCAAGATTCAGGAACAAATGAGGAAAAATAAAAGAGGTCCCTACCCTTATGAAATTCACACTCTAGAGAATAAATAAGTTTTGTGAGAAAAGGGGCAAATATATTATTGAATATATACCGAAATACTGAAATATACTGTCTAGTTGAATATTATATTCTAAAATAGTTTCTGACACTTAGTATATATTCAATAAATATTCATAGAATTTAAAAAAGGGAACAATTTTGATAGTAATGAGTACTATTGGAGTTTGTGATAGGGGACTGCTCTCCACATGACAGTCAAGGAAAGCCACTGTAAGATGGTATTATTCGAATAGATAACTTGTGCTAGAATCTCTCATTTCTTTATAAGATTCAATTACATGAATGTTAGAGGATTTGATATTGTCCCACAGATCTCAGACACTATGACATATTTCTTCTTTGTTTTCTCAGTTTGGGTAATTTCTTTTACTCTGTCTTCAACTTCACTGATTCTTCTCTTTGCTATACCCAGTCTCCCTCAAGCCTATACTATGAATTCTTCATTTCTGAAATAGTATCCTTCAAATATTTCTATTTGGAGCTTTTTAATATTTTACAACCCTCTGATAAAATTCTACCATCTTTTCATGAATGTTTTTCTACTAGACCTTTTTGGGTTTTTTTTTTTTCACATTTATCATGTTAATTCTAGAGTATCTGATAATTCCAATTCTATCTCTGGATATGCTTCTACAAACAACTTGCGAGAAAACTCTCTTGACCTGGGTCACATTTTTTTTTTCCCCTCAAGCCTTATAACTTTTCATTGTATGTCTGATAGTTTGTGTAAAAGAACAGTAGAGACTTAAATAAATAAAAATTATCTCAGAAAAGGGGGTACCCCTCCTTATGAGGCTGCTAATGTAGGAGACTGAGTTGATCAAATCTGTAGTTAAGCTGAGTCTGGGCTTTGTGTTGATTTTACTAGATCTAGTTCTCCACTGGCTTCAAATGTTTGAGTGTTGGATTAGAAATTTCTCTTCAGTAGGACTTGGAAACTGAGCCCCAGAAAGACTCCAGTCTCTTTATTATGATTAGTCCAGCCACCAACTTTCCAAACCATGGGACATCTCTTGCTGCCTGCAGACCAGCTGCTAGCTTTTTGTGTTGCCGGGGAGTTCTTTTTGCTCTCTACTTCCACACTGGCCTTCCGTGCTTCAGAACATCTTTCTGCTGAGCATGCCTTCCTCAAGCCTTCAAAAGGGCTACTGCAATACGACTGGTGAAGGCTTAGAATGCCTCGGAGAATTTCTCTCAGGGCTCTTTCCCCACCCCAGGTTTCAGTAGGCCTCTGCCTTGTAACTGGAGAAGGTCCTGATTCCCTTCAGGATGATCTCTCTGAGGAAAGAGTTGGTTGCTAATGGCTGACAAGTTCTCTGCCTGGGCTCCTTGAGGTTCTCATGCATCATACCACTCCAAACACATCCATTAAACATTCTTTAAATCTTACTGGTTTCTCTGGTGTGATTTCCTTCCCTTCCCACCATTCTTCCAGGGAGCAAAACAGTCAAGAGTCTCTTCTCTCCCAAAAAGAGCTTATCACTTTCTGGAATTTATTTCTTTTGGGTTAATCTGCATGGGTTTAAAAAAAAATCCAATTTTGCTGATTATCTGACTTACTCTGGTTTTTAGGGTGGGAGTGTAATCTCTTCTGGCTTTCTATCTCCTAACTAGAAGCAGAAGTCCTGCCTGAAATTCAAAGACACAATCTAATCATATTGTACCTATCCTAGCTGAGTTTGAACTGAGAAGGTCTTGGAAGGTGTTAAGCAGAAGTAAGGCAAAAACTCTGAGTCATAAAACATTTTACAAAAACTTATTGAATACTAAGTAGGAAAGTATGTTAAATGTAAAGTATCTGAGGTGTAATTATAGTCTGGGTGACAACAAAGATTATTGTTATATGTCATTTTCACATTGATTTCTAATCTTTCTAATAATTCATCTAAAAACTTATTGCATACATAAGTTTTCCAGTCTATAAATATGTTCATTTTCTATATTGACACCTCACCCCCAACCTTGCAACCCAAGAGCCATAACTAAATTTACAATTTAAACTAAATCAACCACAAAACAGTTACTGATCATTTTAATACTGGGGATTTTAAAGGACACATTATGAAAAAATTAAAATGCAAGAAGAAGCACAAAGTTAATTAAATTATTTATTATGGAAAGATTAATCTAGTTACTTCTCTAAATTTTTCATGAATAAAATATTACACAAAATTTCCTTTTGGGTGATCAGTATATAGATCAGAAACTCCCCCAAGAAGCTGTATTAATAGTTAACTCATTCTTTATTAATACTCTAGGCATTTTAACAACATGCAAAGTGAAGTATCTACCTCAAAAATGACTTTAATGATAAGTTATTTCTTTGCTTCATGTACATAATGGATAATTAGCTTAGGAAAAATCTCAAAGGGAGAAAAAATGGCCAACTGTGAAATTCACAAATACTTTCCTTGGACTGGGTACAAATGCTATTCAGGCCAATACGAGGGATGCATAAATTCTCTCTATCTTATTTACAATCCAGTCTTGATTAGTTAGGAGCTCATTTTGCAGTTTGTGAATTATCTAGGTCTTTGCTTCTTCTCTTCCCTCTTGCTGATTACCTTTCCCATTTCTCTGCTCTTTAGCACCTCCACCAGAAGGGGAGGAAAATCCAGGTGAAAAGAAAAAGTGAATCATACATGGACATTTTTAAGTATTCTGAAGCTTGACTTTAAAAAGTAATATATTTTTTTCTATTGTGAGTGTTTGTACATCAGACCTCTGTCATCAATTTGAAATTTTACCACTAACAGTCTGAGAAATATCCTTGGGAAATTACCTTCATCTGGATATCAGATTCTAATACAAAATGGGAATGATATTCATGTATTCCTTACAAGGTTATTTGAATTCATAAAATCTCTTTGTCAAATTCTTGCTTCTTTTCCTTCTGTTAAGATTCAGGGCTTGCCTTGGGAAATGGCTCCTTGCCCAAAAAAAGTGGGTTTTTTTTTTTTCCTTCCTTCTTTTTTTAAAATCTCTCTTCTCTTAACACGGTTATGAAATGCACTCTTGGTAGAAAAGTAGAAGCTACTGGCAAAAATATCATATCTTGACTGTTGTATTTCATTCATAATTCTTCTCTATCTGTTATTCAAATGATAATCACAAGCTACCTGTATTAATGGACCTCATTTTAATGTATATTTTCATGACTTTGATTCTTAAAATGAAGACACATCCCATAGAGTGAAATTTTAAGTAAGTTAGAGGGTTCATTTTACACATGTTTGTTCTATTAAAGTTTGCCTCATTTGCGATATTTTAAGGATGAAGTACTAAATTTGCCTAAATTGTGATTAAATTAGAAGTCCAGTGCCTCCGTGACCATTCTCCTTTTAGATTGTTTACAATTAATTAGTTCATATTTGTGCATCACAATTTTAAATTCTGATAAAATTGAATCAATTACCCAATTACCCAAACATAAATGATGGTTGAAATAGAAAGAGTTATTAAAGAGCAGTTATAGACCTTTAAAATAGTACTATTTATTTTTTTGAAAACTGTCTTAAAGAATAAAGAGAATAATTTTAAGTAAATACCTTAGAAGACCTAAGGGGAAAAATATGAAATTTGCTCCTTGTGAAAAATAAATCTCTGGAATATTCCCTGTACGGTACAGTGTAAAATAATGAAATGCCCAGTGGCAAAAAAAAAAAAAAAAGTAAAATAGAGTAAGTAGTTTGTAACAAAGTTAATGCAACACACATAACTGTAGTATCTTATGTTAAATAACAGCCTCTATGTAACAGTCTCCAACTTTCAGCCTCTCATAAAATGTTGGTGATTTTTTAAAAATTAATAAATGGGCCCTTCAAGATTAAAAAAAAAAAAAAGATACAGTTAGGGACTTGAGGGGTCAGGGGCAGTAAGAGGTTTTACTTTACCCTTTTTCTCTCCTAGTTTTCCTAATACTTTAAAAGAAGAATGCATTAGAGCTGATTTCTCCACAAAAACAGAACACTGACTGATGTGAAATATTACCAAATTGATATTAAGCAAATGAGTCCACTGAGCAAACCTCTTCAGCGGTTTGAGTATGGGCTTTGTTTTTAGTTTATGACATGGTCTGGTTATGTAGCAAACATATATAATTGATAAATTGTATCCATTGCCTCTCTCATGAGCTATTATGATAACCAAGAAAGAGTCTAAATTCAATGCAACATCGCCATCCCCAGGGTCTCTTTCAACATGGTTCAGTGTGTTGGATGCTATACTTCCAAACTGAGGAGACAATATTGTTACCCAAAAGGCAGCCTGACAAATTACAAAGTGAAGGAGAATTTGAGAAAAATATGTTGCAGGCAGTTAATGCTTGTATATATAAAGTGACTAAAAGCTTTGAAGGATTTTCTTAAGATTTTTCCTTTACTGAATGAGATAAAGCCCTAGCATTTTAATCTCCCACAAAGCAGAAGCTTAAAAAAAACACCCAACATTTCTTTTCTTTCCTAACACTGCATAACATCATTTTTAACCTCACGTTAATTCCTGTGTCTCCATATCAAAGTGAATACAATCAAAACACTAGAAAATTTCACGGAAGGTATTAATTCACTGGTGGCTTGGGCAATGGGTAGGGATTGAACAGCTGGGTGACAGCGGTTTAGCCATTTAATCCAACCTGGGATTAATTCCCAGGGCACATCCCATGAAAAGTGCTTTTATAATTTTAAATTTAACCTATTGAATATTTTAAAACAGATTTATTGAAATATAATTCTCTATATACTATAAATTATATAAAGTATAACATATAATAATTGCACATATTTAAAGCTAACAATTTTATATACTTTGAAACTATCATCAAGATAATGAATATGTCTATCATGCCCCCAAATTTCCTTGTGACGCTTTATAATCCCTCCCTCCAACTCCTCCCCCGTCTATGAGGCAACCATTAATCTATTTTACATCCCTATAGATTAGTTAACAGTTTCTACAGTTTTATCATAAAATATATATTTTTTGAGGGGGAGAAGGGCTGGCTTTTTTTTTCTCAGCATAATTTTTTAGATTAATCCATGTTGTATGTATCAAATAGTTCATTCTTCTTACTACTAAGTAGTATTTTATTGTATATATACACCATAATTTGTTGATCTATTCAGCTGGACATTTGAATCATTCACAGTTTTTTGCTATTACAAATAAAGCTGCTGTGAACAGTCCTGTACAAGTCTTTGTATGGACATATGTTTTGGTGTTTCTTGGGTAAATAGCCAAAAGTGGATTATCTGGGTCATATGGCAGGTGTATGTTCAACTTTTTAAGAAACTACCAAACTATTTTCAAAAGTGGTTTCACCACTAGCAATGTATGAGAGTTCTTGTAGTTCCATATCCTTGCTAACATTTGATATGATCAGTCTTTCAAATTTTAGACATTCTAATAGATGTATATCTCACTGTGGCTTTAATTTGGATTTCTATAATGACTAATGATGTTGAGCACATTTTCTTGTGCTTATTTGTCATTCATGATCTTCTTTGGTGAAGTGTCTCTTCATATGTTTTGCTCAAAGTGGGAAGGGTTGTTTGCTTTCTTATTACTGGGTTTTGAAAGTCCTTTAAACATTTTGGATACAAGTCTTTTACCAGATACATGATTTGCAAATATTTTTCTTAGTCTGTAGCTTGTATTTTCATTTTCTTAGCAACAGGTTTGAAGACCGAAGTTTTAATTTGGAAGAAATCACATCTATCATCTTTTTCTTTCAAAGACTATACTTTCGGTATGCATCTAAGAAATATTCAGTATTTCTCTAACCTAAGATAACAGAGTCTTTCTCCCTTTTTTTTAAAAGGAGTTTTATAGTTTTAGGTTTGTCATTTGGGTCTATGAATATTTTGAGTTAATTTTTATATGTCATGTCAGACATGAGTCATTTATTTTATTTTTATTTTTTGCATATGGATACCCAATTTTACCAGCATCATGTGTTGAAAAGACTAAATGCTGTCCACTGAATTTCCTTTTAGCATCTTTGTCAAAAATCATTTGTTCATATAAATAATTTGTAGGTTGTTTTCTGGACTTGTTATTCTGCTCCATTAATCTATTTGTCTATCTATCTTTACGCCAATACCACACTATCCTAATTACTGTAGTTTTAAAATAAGTCTTGAAATCGGAAAGTTTTAGATTTCCAATTTGGTTCTTCTTTAATTATTTTGGCTACTGTAAGTTCTTTATACTTCCATATGAATTTCAGAATCAACTTGTTAAATTCTGCAAAAAAATCATGCTAATATTTTTATTGTAATTTCATTTTACCTTTAAATCAATGAGGTTACTTGACATCTTAACAATAGTGACTCTTCTGATCACTGAACATGATATAGCCTCCCATTTACTTAATTCTTTAATTTCTATCATAATATATTGTAGTTTTCAGTGTTCACATCTTTCACATCTTATGTCAAATTTATCCCTATTTCATTTTTTTGCTATATTGATATATTGATAAGATATACTTATTTCAGTTTCCAATTGTTAATTGCTAGTATATAAAAAGTACAAATGATTTTTACAAGTTGATCTTGTATCTTCAATCTTGCTAAACTCATTTATTATTTAAAGTTGTATTTTGGTAGGCCAAGGCTAGGTTGAGTCGTTAGGCATTTGCCTGGAGTGCAGAATTTAACGGAGTGCAAGAAAAGTTAGTAATAAAGATAAACAGTATTTTAATGCAACTCTTTAAAAAATCAAATCTGAAAACAGTAACTTGTAAGCTAGCTGCCTGCTTTTGTAAATAAAGTGGTTTTTATTGGTATATTCAGTCAGATTTTCTACATAAATAATCATGTCATCTGTGAATAAAGGTAGTTTTACTTCTTCCTTTGCAATGTGCATATCTTTTATTTGTCTTCTCTTATTAAACAGTACAGGAATTTCTAGCACAATGTATACTAGAAATGGCAAAAGCAAATATCATTATTTCATTTCCCTTAGGAAGAAAGTATTCAGTCTTTTACCATTAACTAGGATGTTAGCTCTAGGGATTTTTTTAAAATGCATTTTAGAGGGCTGAGAAATTACTCTTATATTCTTAGTTTGCTGAAATTACTTAAAAGTTAGGAAAGGATTTTTGAATTTCTTCAAATGTTTTTTCCTGTTTGTGTTGTTGTTATTATTTAGTTTGCAACTTATGTGAATTATATTATTTTCAAATGTTAAACCTACCAGAATTCCTGGAATAAACCTCATTTGTTCATGAGGTATTATATTCTTTATATATCGTTGGTTAATATTTGTAAATTTGTTTAGAACTTTTGCATCTATGTTAATGAGGAACACTGGTCCACAGTTTTCTTTTCTTGTCCTGCCTTTATCTGGTTGTGATATCAAAGTGTGGCATTACAGATTTAGTTGGTAAGTATTTCCTCTGTTTTTCTTTTCTGAAAAAGTAGGTGTAGAATTGGCATTATTCTTTCTTAAATGGTTGGTAAAACTCACTCATGAAGCCATCTGGGCTTGTAGTTTTCTTCATGGAAATGTTTTAAACCAGTAATTCAATTTCTTTAACGTTATCCATTGCTTCTTGAATACACTTTGAAAATTTGTGTCTTTAAAAGGGATTTGTCCAGTTCACCTAAGCTGATTATCTGCATAAAATTGTTCATAATATTCTGTAATTTTCTGTTTTATATCTGTAAAATCTGCAGTGGTGTTACTTCTCTCATTCCCTATATTGGTAAGTTATGTTTCTTTTCCCTTTTTTTTCCTGATCAGTCTGGCTAAAGTTTTATCAATTTTATTTGTCTTCTTAAAGAATCAGCTTTACCTTCCTAGACATTTTCAATTATTTTTCTGTTATTTATTTCATCAATTTCCTCCTCTAATCTTCATTATATCCTTTACATTATTTATTTTGGGTTTAATTTTCTCTTTTTCCAGTTTTTAAAGGTGGAAGTTGTAGTCATTCATTTGAGATCTTTCTTCATTTCTGATACATGTATTTGATACCATAGATTTTCTCTCAAGTAATGCTTGTATGGTATACCACAAATTTTGATATTTTGAATTTTAATTCCTTTCAAAATAATTTTTAATTTTGCTTGTGATTTCCTCTTTTAACCAAGGGTTATTGAAGTATATTATTTATTTTCTAAATATTTGGGGATTTTCCAAATACATTCCTGTTTTGATTACAAATGTAATTCTGTTGGGGGCAGAGTATATACCTTGGATGATTTAGTTTTGTTTTTTTTTTTTTAAATTTATTTATTTATTTATTTTTGGCTGTGTTGGGTCTTCGTTTCTGTGCGAGGGCTTTCTCTAGTTGTGGTAAGCGGGGGCCACTCTTCATCATGGTGCAGTTTTTTTTTTTTTTTTTTTTTAATTGCTGAGACTTCTTCTATGGCTCAGAATATGGCCTATTGTAGTAAATATTATGCATGTACTTGAAATGACTGTGTATTCTGTTGCCTTTGGATGGCATGTCCAATAAATGTCAATTAGATAAGTTGATAGCATTTTTCAAATCCTCAACAGCCTCATTCTATTGTTTTATTAATTACTGACAGGCAGGTATGGAAATCTCCAATTATAATTTTGAGTTTTCCCATTGCTCCTTGCAGCTATATCAGTTTTTTATTCAGGTTTCTTGAGCTCTGTTATTAAATCATAAAACATTTAGGATTGTCATCAACTCTGGATGAATTTTTTTCATCATCAGTTGATCTTTTTTTGCCCTTGATAATATTCTTTGCTTTTATAACTACTTTGCTATCAGTATTATGAGATTGTATTTGAATAGAATTACCATTGTATATCTCCTTCCATTGCTTCAATATTCTCCTATTTGTGTCTTCATATTTTAAATTGTTTTTTCTTGTAGGCAGCACACAGTTGAATCTTGCTTTTTTTTAACCAAATATGAAAATCTCTGCCTTTTAATTGAGATGTTTAGACCAATTATATTTAATTTGACTATTGATATGGTTAGGTTTAATTTTGCTTTCTTTTGGTGTGAGTACTTTGTTTAATTCTATCTTACACCTTTATTTTTCATGTTTTATCTGTAACTAAGTCACATTATTTTAGCGGTTGTATAGAGCTTAGAGTATATATCTTTAAGTTATCACAGTCTACCTTCAAGGGATATAAAACTTCATAAGGTTTTAGAAGCTTACAGTAGTATACTTCCATTTCTTCCTCACAACTTTTGCACTATTGTTGTCATATATTTTACCTTCATGAATGCTATAAACTCCCCACACTATCTTATAATATGTTTTAGTTTAAACAACCAATTATCTTTTAAAGTGAATAAATAATTTGAAAAATTATTTACCCATATAGTTACAAATCTTGGTGCTCTTTACTCCTATGTGTAGATCCATATTTCAACCTGGCATCATTTTCCTTCAACATAAACATTTTCTTTTAACATTTCCTGTAGTGCAGATTCCTAGTGATGAATTCTTTCCATCTTTTTTTGATTGAATAAGTACTTATTTCACTGTATTCTGAAAGATATGTTACTGAATTTTGAAATCTAGGTTAACAGTTTCTTTTGCTTGTTTTTTAAATCTTTCAGCACTTTAAAGATGACCTCTAACTTGCACTGTTTCTGATGACAAATCAGAGCAGTAACCCTTATGTTAGGTTCCTCTGTATGGAACATGCTTTTTGTCCCTGACTGCTTTGAAGTTTTCCTCTTTATCACTGGTTTAATTAATTTGATTAGCATGTATTACCTTGGTGTAATTTTATTCATGTTTCTTGTGCTTGGAGTTCATCGAGTTTCTTGTTTATTATTTTTATTTGTTTGTTTTTGTTTTGTTTGCATAGTGGGAGGCTTATAGTTTTAAGAAAAATTGGGAAAGTTTGGTCTGTTATTCCTTCAAATTTCAGGAATTCCAGTACATATTAGGCCACCTGAAGTTTTCCCCAGCTCACGAATGGTATGTTTACTTTCTTCTCTCTCTCTCTCTCAACCTCTGTGTGTGTGTGTGTGTGTGTGTGTGTGTGTGTGTGTGTGTTTCACTTTGGATAGTTTTTATTGCTGTATCTTCAAATTTACTATTTCTTCTTCAGTGCCAATATGCTGATAATAACTTCCAGTGTGTTTTCCATCCTTTTTGTTGTAGTTTTCATGCTTGGAATTTTGATTTAGGTCTTTTATCTATCTTCCATGGCTTAACTTAGCCTTTTGAATGTATGGAGTAACAGTTTTAATGTACTTGCCTGTTAATTTTAAGATCATATCAGTTTTAACTGATCAATTTTTTTTATTATTTTGGGGCTATTTTCCTATTTCTTTACATACTAGGTAATTTTTAATTGGATGCCAGACATTGAACTTTATCTTGTTTGGTACTAGATATTTTGTATTTCTATAAATATTCTTGAGCTTTTTTATGAGTTGCAGTTAAATGACTTGGACATATTTTTATCCTTTCAGGTCTGGTCTTTAAGGTTTGTTGGGCATAACCAAATTAGTGCTTGGCCTATGGCTAATTGTGAATCATTCTGGATTTATTTTAATTTTTTGTACATTAGACAGATCTTTTTAAAAAGAAATAATAAAGTAATGCCACTAGATAATTGTCCTGGATTTTAGCAAAAAAGCGAGGTTGGGAAATATCTATGTCCTCTGGCATAAACAAACAATGTTACAAAATCATTACTTAAGCTGCGGTGTAAAAAAGAGAAGAGCTTCCTGGAGGATATACTAGGCTTCCCTTCAATACCTGATCCAGCAGTTTTCTAATTTACTTAAAATAAATCAGCATGGGAATATGTAGACATTTACAGAAACAGGGACATTATAAGCTCAAATAATTCCAGATGGAGGAAAGAAGGAATGCCTCCAGTTGCAGAGACTCTTTCGTTTCTGCTGGTGAATACCCTTTTTGGGATACGAGGAGAGAAGAGCTAAGGTGCTGTTTGTGCTTTGTAAGCTCTGTGATCAGAAAGCAAAAGTAATGAACTTACACTGATCATTGCTTCCTGACAATACATTTATTGTAGTTCCATTTGTTACAAATTGATCTGAACAGACTGAATGGGTAACACAATCCCCTATTTCTAATTAGCTGGACTTAATTATACATACTTCAAAGAAAAGGAAGACCACTTCTGCTGAGCCGGACTTTGTGGCACCTGTAAGAAGATTGTGCAGGAGTAATGGGGTGATGAATGTCCACTGAATAAGTAGGGAGCATCCTCCTGCTTGGAGGATACCTAGATTTGACTCAGTCCCTCAACTTCCCTATTTTCAAATACAGAACTTAAAACGAGGCCAGGTAACAATTCAAGCCAAGGTCCACATTGAATCACTGGCATTGTTTTCTATAGACACCTACATCCCTGCAAAGCAAAAAGAGCTGAGCTATAAAATGTTCTTCACTGGAACTAATGACAAGATAATGATTGACTGATGACAGAACTTTCTTTATCAAATGAAAAGATTTGTATTGTTTTGTGTTTTCTTTTGACAGTCTGCAGTTGAGAAAGCTCAATCTAATTGGCCCATTTGACTGGGTTGACAAGGGAGGATTGTAACATATATGTTCTTAATTTCTCAGGTTCTTTATGGTCAAATAGAACACCTCTTCATGGTGTAATGGAAAGATCTCCAGTCCCAAAGCATTTACTTACTAACTGTGTTATCTGGGCAGTTAATGCAGTGTCTTTAAATGTCAGTTCCCTCATCTGTAAAATGGGTAAGATCTCTGTTTCACAGATACATAAAACCCTTAGCACATGTAAACAGCTCCCAGTAAATAGTTCTGGTATAGGAGTTTTATAAATATTTAATGATATATGTCAAAGTTCATGAGTGACATTGATGGTATATGTAGTAGAATCAATTGAGGAACTTTATAAAATTATAAACACACACTCATACACATATACATATCTATACACATACTTACATACACACACACAGATCTATACTCACTGTATCCATGCCAGAATTCTAAAATGATTAACTAGTATAGGGCCTAACCAGAAATATCATTTTTGAAGCTTTCTAGGAGATTCTAATATGCAACCAGAATTGAGAAACGCTGGACACAGGTTCTTAGTCTGAGGTCCTTAGAACCCTTGATAGAAAACAGAAAATTCATGAACTTGGATGGAAAAAAAAAAATTAGGTCTTTATTTTCACTAGTCTCTCACTGAAATTTAGCACTTCCTCCATCATGAAGCAACAAACCAGTGTGCTTTGCACCAACAGAAACCAGAGAAAATCACACAGAGATGTAGAGTTGCTACAGCTATCTCAGGGTATCAGTTGGAGTCACCATTATATCAAGACAGCAGTAGGTAGTAGATCTGCCATTAGATTGTATTTTTAGTGCCTTACTAAAGAGTAACATATTTTACTACATTATATTTTAAAAAGTATTTCAAGAATTTTATTTTAATATAATGGGAATCCTCTATTACCTTATGAATTTTGTTTTATGCATTGAAAAACAGTATTCTAAAAGAGGCTTTTAGGCTTCACCAGGGTGCTTATGGAGGCCATGGCACACACACAAGGCTAAGAACTCTATTTAGAGGCTACTGGTCAGGAAAGCATCTTCAGAATGCTGACGGAGAGCAACTTCTTTGGAGTCAATTTGAACATAACGTGTGCAATGCCGATCTCTCAGTAATAAACTGAGAATGGGTTTCAGTAGAAATGAGGTGTCTTATAATAGAAGTATATTTACATATCAATTGTTCTTCCCTTATTAATTTCTCTAACAAAGCCATCATTCCCTTTTCTTTCTACACCAGCTGATTCACTGATGAATCCCTATCTTTTGCCTAACTCTCACTTTAGCTGCCACAAATGATAGAAAATGCCAGTCTTTGCTTGCTAATTCAGTGCATTCAGACAAAATGCAGCATGTATTTCTTGGTAAAAATTTTTTGCAAGCCTAAAGTATATGATGTCTAAGGTTTGTGCAGTGAGAATTAAAGGATTCACTTAAAATTGATTTCTGTAAGCCCTAATTACACAATACATTTCATAATAAGCATTGCAAAATCTCAGCTTAGGAAAGAAAAGAAAAAAACTCTTAGTAATAAATTGTCACTACAATGATCAGTGTGCCAAGTTTAATTCACAGGTAAATAAAAGGAAACCTTGAAAGCCAAGCAGAAATCTGGTATAAGTGTAGGCTTTGGTATAATTCTGTGACAGTTAAAAAACAAGCCCTTACAATATATTTCAGGGGGTCTTAATGTCTTTATATTCAACATGTTCTTCCAGCTGTCTCCTCTAGTTCATGGTCAACTTGGCCTACTTTCTCCAGAAAGAAAGATACTGGCTGCTGATGTTAGCTGAACTATATGCCCCCCCGCACAATTCCTTTTTCAGAAAAGTTAGCCCTTGCTTAGAAGCTGCCATAATAGGCTGAATTATCTGATCCCTGTCATTAAAGGTGGCAGCCACGCACTCGAGAATGATGTGGGAAAACTCCAGTGAGAGTGATAATTAAACGTGGAAAATGAAGGGTCACCTTCTTTCATTCAGCTCATTGGGTTTGGTATCAGAGTAATTCCAAAACAGTGGGGGACATTCTACTCTCAGCATGGCAATATCTAGGTGCACACATATTATTTCTATGGGTTCAAATGGGAATGCCATTTTAATTGTATTTAAAATGTTATCTTTTTTTTTTTTTTTTTCAAAAAACATAACAAATTATATTTGAATCTTTCCTAATATTTTTTTTAAATGCATTTCAAACGTATTCTTTGGGAAAAAAAAGCACATATATGTATAGAAAATACTCCTTTTCTCCACTCTCAAATTTCACTCCCTTAGGGTAGCAATACTGTTCTGTGATAGTTTTCATTTTTACTTAAGAATATAAGATGGACAGTTTCCAGATCAACATACATAGTTCTACCTTATTCTTCCCAAAGGCCGCATGATCGTCCACAGTCTATTTATACTATAATTTATTTAACCATTCTCCAATTGATGAGCACTTCAATTGTGTCTATTTTCTATGATTATGAACAATAAAGCAATAAATATCCTCATACATGTATCTTTATACACACTGGCACAAGTATTTCTGAAGGCTCAATTTCTGAAAGTGGAATTTCTGGGTCACAGATGAAATATATATATATATATATATATATATATATATATATATATATCCTTTTTTAGATGTTGTCAAGTAATGCTCCAAAAAGGCTTTAGCAGTTTATATTGCCATCAAAGTATATAAAAGTGCCTGTTTCTCAACATGCTTGCCAATACCAGAGGCAATCAATTTTTTACATTTTGCCAGACAACAGGTGGAAAAAGGAATCTTGTGGCTATTTTAAATCCTCTTCTTTTACTATTAGGAGGAGTTTGTTATCTTTGATATGGGGAGTAAAAATGTTAGAAATTAATTCTAAGAATACAGAAAAAGAATAATGAATATAATCTAAATGGTGAAAGAACTAGAAACAAGAAAAGCTGCATTGTTTTCTCAGAAGAAAAAGTGTTATAGGAGAAGAAAATTATTTCCAGGGAAATTGAAAAGAACATTTAAACGTGTTCAAGTCTTTCTGCTTGACTGTAGGATCACAAAGCAAAGGTTTTGTCTCAACTTTCTTGTCTACTTACTGTCATTTCTTGGAGGCCATTATTATAACATCTTATTCTTCCTCAAGAGAGGGTAAAAAGTATCAGGTGAGCTTAAGACAAGTTATTGGTAGGTGTTATTTTCCAGAAAAAGGGATTTTTTTCAGATACATTGGCTCATCTAAATACTATTGAAAGAATATTTCATACTGTTCTTATTTTGCATTAATATAAGTAACACTGAGCCTTTAAGGGCCTGAAATGATATTGCAATATAAGCAGGTGCACTAGTGAACACTATTACTAGACAGGAGCATGGATGCTAAAATCAAATTTCAAGTTCAAATTCTGGCTTCACCATATAATAGCTGTGAACCTTGGGCATGCATGCTACTTAACTCTGTGTGCCTCAGTTCCTTATCTGTGAAATGGGGAAAATAATACTACCTATCTTATAAAGTTGTTGAAAAATTAAATGAGTGTTAAAATACATAAAGCATTTATAACCATACCTAGCACAGAGTGAATACTATGTAAATGCTCACACTTATTACCATTTATTATTATTTTATTGCATGTTCAGTACCTAGCATAGTATTACTTAACACTGTAGACTGTTTAAAAATATATTAATAATTATTTCTATGGTTGACCACTTTTTGTCCTTGTCATTCTGAGAAAAGCTTCCCAAAACATGTGGATTCTTTAAAACACAAATAGTCCAACAAAATTGTTACTAGAATTGTTTATATAATGTGCAAACAGATAATTGCAACATCAAGCTCAGGAAGTGAAAAATTGCTGAGCAGAAGCTATAGATTTCAGATGGCCTTTATAGTTCCCTTCACATCTGAAGGGTTGAATTCAGGAAGATAAATTGTATCTTCTGTGATTATATTTTGTTTCAAGATAAGAGAGAATTTTGAAACAATTAAAGCCTTCTGAAACAGAAAAAGAAACTTGATGAGCTAGGTGATAGTGTGATAGCTAAAGTTCCTTCGTAAAATTTCCTGATTTATCAGTTTGTGGGCAAACATCCACAAATTTCATTAGATTTTAAAATATTTATTATTAGAATACTTGAAGTGTTCTCATTTGTCTTTGAAATATTTTCTACAATGCAAACATACATCACCCCAAACTTCAACCTCAATTCACCACCAGCTCAGTGAGAGAGAAAGAAATGTGTGTGTGTGCATGTGTGTGTATGGTGAAGGGGGCTGGGGAGAGGAGGAGGAAAATGAATGAATGACATTAAAGACAACACTAACCAATTATTGAAGAGAAAATACTATCTGTGGACTAAAAAACTATAGGCAATATATAAAAATCCACAAAAAATGAAATATCATACATAAGCCTGATATTACTGTAATATTTGTGTATAGTACTTTAGAAGAAAAAAACATTTTATAAAAGATAGTTGACTCATTCAGAATAAAGGTGTTAAAATTATTGTGTGAATTATTTCCCACTGAAAAAATCTAAACTATACAAGAAATTCTGCTTCTGCCTCAGCTTTATATTTAAAATGATTTACAGTTTGCAATTTCTTCCTAAGGTCATCACCTTCATAAATACTAGCCACATACAGTGAAAACCAACTCAATAAAATGAGTATTTCATTTCTCTTCCTCCTGCTTATGTAGATACTTCTTCCATCTACATGGCACTCATTTATAATAAAGCCTCACATTGTGCAGATTTTTATGACTTCTTGAGCATTTCTTTCTTTTTTATCTTTCTGTGCATCAGCAAAGCAACTGGCAGATTCTTTAATAAAATATATTATACACATTAATATTTATAAGCCTATGAATTGGATGTTTAAATAAACATTCACCAACTTATGCCAATTCTTTTGTTTTAGACGTTAAATCACACTTACATTGTCTGGAAAGTCAGCTTTTAGTTCAGTGACACTTTGACACCAATATGCAGCTGTTTTTTCACTGATGAGCTCAATGTTCAGGAAGGAGCTTTGTCCAGGGCCATACATGGGGCCGGAGGTGGTCCCCCGGATGATTCTGGGTGAAACATTTGTCACTATGTCCTGTTGAAAGAATAAAGATATTGGGTCTCCTTTCTACAAAGGAAAAACTGTTATCTTCATTCTATGCTCATTTCCATATGACAGTATTCTAAGTCCTGCCTCACATTTTTAAATATATTTTAAATTACAGTTGAACATAAACTACTTTCAAATGAAAAAGTAAAATATTTGTTATCTTTATTTAAATTACTTCCTATAATTCTAAGGTTAGCATAGTGGAAAAATATGTAAATTCATTTACACTGGTTTTGGGCATACACACTTTAATTTGTCTGCAATTAAATAATAAATAAAAATGTGAGGGCTTCCCTGGTGGCACAGTGGTTGACAGTCTGCCTGCCGATGCAGGGGACACGGGTTCATGCCCCGGTCTGGGAAGATCCCACATGCCACGGAGCGGCTGGACCCGTGAGCCATGGCTGCTGAGCCTGCGCGTCCGGAGCCTGTGCTCCGCAACGGGAGAGGCCACAACAGTGAGAGGCCCACGTACCCCCCACAAAAAAAAAAAAAAAAAAAAAAAAATGCGATAAGTAAAATGTAAGAAAATCATTTCAGTCTTACTTAATCTAAGCATCTCCAATGAGATTTTAACTCAAATAAGAGTTAATGTTTATAAAGAAAGATTTTTTTTTTCTAAAAAGTAATTTCAATATAAATCAGCTAAGGAGTACATATTAGCATTATTGGCTCATCAAACTTTAACACACATTCTAACAAACTAACTAGGTTGACTGACCTATATGATTCTAACCATAAATTCACATTCAATGAGAACTAATTTTTCCTAAGACTGAAATGAGGATATCAATAACTTCCTGATAACTACAAACAGTAAACAGTCAAATTAACTTGCTTGTTAAGTGTAATTAACAATCCATACTGCTTCTAAAGCTGTATTAACAAAGAAGAGTAACATTCTTACCTTGCTAAAAACTAAAAAGAAACAAAGACAGAAAAATGTTTCTTTAGCCAGCTTCCAATTAAAATTAATTTTGAGTAAAGGTCATTTAGTTAAGGAGCTATCAGAATTATTCCTTTAAGTACCCCTCCTCACCATCTTGTCACTTTTAGTGAGATAACATGAACCCCCATTAGTATATAGCAATTAAGGTCAATTTACATATTTTAATTAAGAACCACCCCATATAAAACAATTAGCGTAATAGGCATACTAACTGGATTTCATAACATTTGGACGTTTTTCCAACTAGATAGACAGGAAACCTTAATTAGCATTAATTAGTGCTGATCTGCATATGTTTGATAAGGCATACCCTTGCCACAAAAGATTATTTATTCCTGAATCTGCCAAATGCTACAGTTGCAGAGGATAAAAGGACTTTTCTTCACATTGCATGTTAATTTCTGGCAATTTACATTCACTTTTACATACGAATTAGTATATTATAAAATAAATGTTATAAATGTTACAATAAGCCACGTTAAATATGTACATTTTTACTTATAGGAATCCTGCCAGTTAATGTTTTACTAATTAAGCCATTCTACTTTTATTGTAATCGTAGGAATACCACCAGCCATACTTTGATTTGCTATTGTGAAACCGTGTTACATGATCTTAATGGGTAAAATGACGAGTAGAGTCACCCCAGGAAGCTCAAGCCTAGTGGGTCCAATTTCTATCTTGGCAAATGCTTAAATGTGTGCTCTGCGTACCTGCAGGTGGCTTCTGTGCAGCTCACCCAGGTAAGTACTCTCATGCTGTCATGGTCTGAGAAAACAATTCTAGAAATGTTTCATTCAAATTAGGCTGATTTTCATTTAGGTTTCAATTTTCAAGAGCCATACATTTAAACCTTGAGTTCCTCCTTTCCTCTGCTATCCCCTCTACTCTTAAATTTTCTTCACCTAGGTAAGTCCAGTCTAGGTCACAGTCTGTGCTCTGCACAGGAGAATTGGACCAAGGAGGTGAAGAGAGTCCATATTCAGTTTACCAAGTCATGCGCCCTGGCAATGGGTAGCTCCACAAATGAAAGGGCACCTGTTTTAAATGACCATTTTGTAATTTATTGACCTGTGTTGAGGAGGAAGAAAACTTTCCTCTACCCTTCTAGGTTCTTCAGGCTCTGGTCTAAGAACTAAATTGACATGAGATAAACAGGAGAAATGGAATTTAACTTCACATGTACAGGAATCCTACATACATGAGAGGGTCAGAGTCCCCACATACATGAGAGGTTCAGAGAGAGAAAGGTTAAATGAAGTATAAACGCCATCCTGAGCTAAGGAAAGAGATAGGGATCTGGGGCTTCCAAGAACAGAAGGGTCATTATAGGACAATAAGAAGAAGAGTGATGTTTGGTAACTAGATGTTTGCCCTGTTGAATAGATGGAGACACTTAGGTAAATAACTCTTTTCTGGGAAAAATCCCAAATTTAAATTCTAGGTACTTAAAGGAGGGGCAGTAGTTTCTCTTGAACCTGCAGGATCTTGACTGCCTTTATCTCAAAGTAACCTTCATGCCAAAGTGACACATTTTGGGGATGCTAATTCTGAACCCCTACATTGGAAGTGGCACTTTCTGCTTATTCAACAAAACTGACTTGTGTGTTAGACTCCCTGCTCCTGCCCATTCTTCAGGTCTTAGCTTAGACTTCAGTCTATTTAGGAATCTTTTCTGATCTCTCCAGCACCATCAAGTCTTAAGCTGCTCTGACTCACACCATCATAACAATAACAATGGTACCAAGAGTACCATTCCAGGGGCTTTCCTGGTGGCACAACGGTTGAGAGTCCGCCTGCCGATGCAGGGGACGCGGGTTCGTGCCCCGGTCTGGGAAGATCCCACATGCTGCGGAGGAGCTGGGCCCATGAGCCATGGCCGCTGAGCCTGCGCGTCCGGAGCCTGTGCTCCAGCAATGGGAGAGGCCACAACAGTGAGAGGCCCGAGTACTGCAAAAAAAAAAAAAGAGTACCATTCCCCATTTGGTACTCTTTACATTCTGTATCGTTGATTGTCTATATTCTTGTTAGTACTTTTCAGTAGAGTGTAAACTTTTGAAGAGAAGGAACTATATCTTGTTTACTATTACATGTCCAGCTTCTAGCCTGGCCTTTAGTAAGTGCTCATATAATGTATTTTTCTTTCTTTCTTTTTTTTTCAATTGAAGTACAGTTGATTTACAATGTTGTGTTAGTTTTGGGTGTAGAGCTATAAGTGATTCAGATATATACATATACATATATATACATATATATACACACATATACATATATATGTATATATACTTTTCCAGATTCTTTTCCATTATAGGTTATTGCAAGATACTGAATATACTTCCCTGGGCTATACAGTAGGTCCTTGTTGTTTCAAATAATGTTTTATGAAGGAACCTAAACTGGAACCCTAGGCACTAGAATAGGTCTTGTCCTGAGGCAGGAACTATAAGGTATTTGTTGCTGGCCTCATTCTGTTGCTGAACAAACAAATGAGTTTGGGCTTATAGTCAAATTTTAGGAACTCGTTCTTGGCTTAAATCCTTTCCTACTAGACCATTCACTTGCTTCCCCTGATCCCTCAGAGACCCCTTCTTTGAATACAGTCCCCCACCCCACACTATGGCTAGATCCTGATACCAGCATGCAGTGATGCAGATTGCCCATTACTCCACTTCTCCCCATCCTAGCCTACTGCAGATCTTTGATGACAGAAAGCATATTTGAACTTGATCACCCTGTAGCTTCTAAGACCTTTCTGACTGTTGACCCTTAGTTGCTGGATTTATCTGATCTCTAGGATCCAAATAGAATGGCCCCATTCAGATATAAACCAACTCTTATGCTTTTCCAGTTCAAGTGGATAAGAATTCCTAACCTGGTCGATGGCCACCTAGAGGACTTCTTGGGTTGAGATTTCTTAGGTTAAAGTCCTGATAAGATGATTTCTTCCTATCAGGACCTTAACCAACTATAGTTGCCCCTTCTATCTGTGCCCTAGGCTGTGCCCATATCTTCACAGAATGTGTAGATATTTTTTAATATCATAAAATAAAAAAGACATGAGTGGAAGAATCACAGCTATACTGAATAAGGAAAATCTCAATAGTCCAGGAATTTTAAGCCATATGCTATTTTACAGTATTCCTCCTAATAACAATTCGGCCAAGAACCCACAACAGCCAAAAGGGTCAATAAGATGACAACATTTAATTGGAGGACAGTCAAGTCAATGCTTCTTTCTTCAAATGTCCTCCCTCAGTGATACCTTAAAACCTCAAATTCTCCCACTAGAGATTTTGTGTACTGTGAGTTGAATTTATTGTTAATGTTGGGATTGTCTTATTTTCCTCTTCTATAATCCAATGTTAAACTGTAAATATACTGTGGGAGGATTATCAATGATTTCTTTAACCAAGATCCAACAGGAAGTACAAGGCAAATCAAAGGGAAGTTTTATCTATTGTATGACAGGGACTGTTTACTCATTTATATTGATTTATGACAGGTAGTGCCTCTCTATACAGGTCAGTTTTCTCTCTCCTTAACTCAAGCAAAGAAAAAGATCCTTAATAACGACCCAGATTACAGCCACCTGTTGTGTATAACTTGTCAACTAACCATGAGTCAACTGTTACCATCACAGCAATTAAAAAATTCAGCATATTCCAAATTCAACTAAAGTGCCAAAATTCCAATATGGTCATCCAGTGACAAATCAATAATATAAATTTTATTCTAGGTTTTGTTTCCCAAATTCAGTCACATTTACCACTACTTTGTCAAAAACCTTCTCTACTGACTTGAGACTTAGACTTTTTAAATTAAGTGAAAGATGAATGAAAACTTGGATATAACAAATTATCCTTGATTATCTGATTAAAGTTAGAGCTTCAATAATTGGGCAATAACTTACTAAAGCATGTGGCCTGGGAATACTAGAATCTGAGTATGATTTTACAAGATGATATTTTGCTTTAATATTTAACAGCTAAATCATATTAGCATTGCTTTAGGGAGTTAATATAACAAAATAAACATATTCAAGAATAGTTAGAACAGATAAGAGTTTATTCTCTATAACAAAGAAGATGAATTACCATAGTTCTAGTGTTCAGTACATTAGCCATATTCAGACATTTTAAAAAATTGATGTTTATTTATAAGAAATCATTAGGTGATATCACTGCTTCATGTGATTTTGTAATTACCATTATAAAATGGAGTGCTAGTGACCTCTTAACATTTGAAGTGATGATAGTGATTTTTCAGCACTAGTAAAGAGACTGAAATGGTAAATAGGATGATTATATTTGTTTGTTTAAGTTCATTTACTTGAACTCTCTTATCCTAAAAAAGAAACCCATGCTGTTTCCATGGTTACTGCCAGAGTAAGATAGTCACAATGGGCTCAATGAATAGGAAAAGGAAACTCTGCAGAGATGATTTGGTAAGAAACTAGGAAAAGAATTGGGGTCTAAAAATGGTAGCTGAAAATGAATAATAAAATTTGCACAGTGAACCACAGCTACTATAGTACAACAGATGAATTTTAAAAATATGTTGTTGAGTGAAAAGAGCAAGATGTAAAAAAATAAAGAATATGATACCTAAAACATATTTCTGCGATGAAATTAAAAATAAGTAAGAGAATAATTTAAAACAATTACTTTTGTTACTTTTTGGAGTAGATAGATGCTGGGGGAGAAACTGGACATGAGGGGCAACAAAGGCTTTCTAAAAGTATTAGTGATATGCAGTTTCAAAGAAGCTTTATTCCTGAACTGTAGAAACACATGGTAGAATGAGAAATCTGTTTAATGAGCTTTGTGCTAGCATAGTGAATACTGTTATAAGCTATCGCTAAAGGTTGGTTGGTTTACCTGAAAACCTGTAACTTAAATCTTAGGGATATTTGTTCCTTTTTAATTTCCAAGATTCTGTTGTGAATTGGTTGTTTTTTACCCCAAAAAATCTTTTAATTATTTGGTTTTAATAACTAGAATTTCAAAAATGTAATGCACTGCAGGAAAGATCGTCCTCTAAAATATATCATCTTCTATATAAGTGGGATTTAAGTATTCATTATTCCATAAAAGAGTAGACTCACTTTACAGATAAATCTAACAACAAATAGCCTGTTACATAATATGATTCCATCATTATAAATCTGGCATACTGTTACCCTGGTAATAGCAAAAAGTAAAATAAAATTCAACAGTGGCCCAGTTTCTAGTGCAACTCCACTGTTATGAAAGAACCCTCTAACATTTTATTTTCTTCATGAACTAAGTATATTAATATTTGATTACTTCATAAAATAAATTTTATAAGGGTCAGAATAATTTCCACTTGGTTGTTTTGGAGAGGTGACATGGGTAGGATGAGAATCTGTTCTTAATATATCAATATTCCATCTTAGTATCTTATACAATGATAGTGCTCAAAAACCTAAATTAGGGCTTCCCTGGTGGTGCAGTGGTTGAGAGTCCGCCTGCCGATGCAGGGGATACGGGTTCGTGCCCCGGTCCGGGAGGATCCCACATACCGCAGAGCGGCTGGGCCCGTGAGCCATGGCCGCTGAGCCTGCGCGTCCGGAGCCTGTGCTCCGCAACGGGAGAGGCCACAACAGTGAGAGGCCCGCGTACCGCAAAAAAAAAAACAAACCTAAATTAGTGACAAAATTTACCCATTTGTCATCAGGAACTTTAAATCTGTCTATCCACATGGAAAACACAGTAAATAAGATTAACAATGTTATCCTACAAATACAAAATAATTTATCAGAGAAACAATGGTGTTGAAAATGCAGAAACAATAATAATTTAGATTTGTATAGCACAGATCTTCCACATAGATCATGTATATGATCTTCACAACTCTGTCATCATGCAGTTAATGCTACAACCAGGTCTTAGAGAAATTAAAGTGACTTGTCCACTGTTGCACAGCTCTAATGAGCATTAGAGACAAGACTAGAATCTAGATGTATTTATGTGATATGAGTAATAAAATTATTAGTGATTTAACATTTGATGTATATGATAATAATCAGTACTAATTTTAGTTGCAAGAAAAATAAATCAACTTGAACAACTTAAATTTTAAAAGTGGGATGTGGCATATGAGCTTTAAGGAAAAGAAATGTACTACATAATGCCAGAATGTTAGGAATGTTTCTCTGTCTCTTTTCTCTTCTATTTGCATATCTCTTCATTCTTTTCTCTTTCTACAGAGGGCTTCCTCTGTCTCAGTTCTTATGATAGAACACAGGCCTGTGACAGGTCCCAAGTTACAAGATGTATAGTCTCTCCCCAAAACTTGTAATCTCTCAGGCCCACCAACCCCTGTGGCAGAGACTCTGACATGCTTAACTTGGGTTTGATCGTCACCGTTTGTCTAATTAACTGTATCTAGCAGGGTAGAATTAATCAGGATTCACACAGATGCTCATGTAAACAAAGATGTAGTAACTGAGAGCTGAACAAGTAGTCTTATTAAACAAGTCTTCTACCCAGGACTAGTCTATGCAGGTTCACCTTAGAAAGAAGAAATTACGATATGGGCATTCATAAAGTGTCATTAACTTGGAAAATGGCTGCAAAAAGACAAAATTATTATCATTTAGTGAAATTAAACTTTCCATAGTCTTGAATCAACCTTGATAATCCATTTCTTATTCCTGTGGCCCCAAACTTTGCAAGATCAAAGTCCTAAGAACCCTTTGAAACCTTCTCATGTTTTAGAACACACTGGGAATTCTGTATTTCCAGTGTGCTGGTGTGCTGACGACTGTCAACACAAATGGCCTGGGGTGCACTTAATCTCAATCTTGGGCTGGACAGAACTGACCGATGGCTACCCTATGTAAGGAAGGGAAGACACTGGAGGGAGCAAGAGGAAAAACAAACAAACAACAGCACATTGTGCAGTAGAATAATTAGGGAAACAACTTAGAACCTGATTAGGCTTAAGAAGGAAATGATGAACAGAAACTAAATAGACTGAGTGTGTATGTCAAGGAAGGAATTTTACTCACATGCTCTTAGTGCACACCTGGGGCCAAATGTCTTCCTCCTCCTGGACAGTGTCAGACATCTAGAAGATATGGTTTCTCACACTGCACAAATATGGAGATCTAATTTTTGAATTTTATTTGTGTCTGACTGGTAAAATTCTGGGTCACAGATTTGTAGCCTTTTGTCTTTCCTCTTGCCCCTTTTCAAGGAGTTTATAACTTTGCACACAGGACACTAAAAAGTAATTTGATTTGCTCTTTGACTTTTTCATCTATCAAAATGGCTTCACTGTATCACAGAGAGGTTGTAGGATATTACATGCCATAATAGAGCACATGGTTGACATGTGGTATTTGATAAATAAATATTTATTCATTCATCAATTCACCAACTTTAGAGACAAAGTAGAAGTGAAAGTTCAGGCAACTGTGCATGGGCTGAAGCTGGGAACTCGACAGGAAATTAGGATGGGAAGATTGCATAGAGTTAGGTCAAATTAGAGAGTCTTGAATGACTGTTTTAAAGAGTTCAAACTTCTTTCTGCAGGCTTTGAGAATCCATTGTGTTCTGTCTCTTATTCAAGTTATTAATACCAATAGCTCACAGCAGCTGTGCATTCACAGAGATAAGTCTTACAAGAAACAGATGAAGAGCTTTTTCAGTGCTGATATCAGATGGATTAGAACGTGATTAATCAGCAGACAGACTGATTAAATTATTGGGTTCACTGTTCAGATAAGAGGTTTTGGATATACTCTGCCAAACTGTAATTAACTTAGAAATTTCTGCTGGCCTGCTCATAAGATGATCATGTGATATGCTTTGAGGAAATCTTTTAGGGCCCAAAACAGCAGCTGTGAAGGTATAAGCATAAGTCAGTTCTAATAATTATTAAACATCTTCAAGTATTAGGGCAGATTTTCATTGAAAATGATAAATGTTAAAAAAAAAAACTTTACCTTTTATAAAACTTGCATAAATGCTGTGGTCTTACTTGAGAAGCCACTGTAAATGAAATGGCTATTATTTAAGGAAGGGGACATCTAAAAGAATCAGACAGGAGTTCTCCATTTTTGCATTATGATTAATAAGATATTGAGAGAAAGCCCTCACAATATAGCACATTTAAAAATACCTGACAGGATATGAAAAAGCAAAAGCAAAAGATGCACAACTGTACCTGTGTCAAAATAAGGAAATTTCTCAGAGATCAGAAATGACAACCAAGCAGAGATCCACAAGGCAAACCAGTTGTAGGGTGATATTTACCCTCAAGGTTTCTGCCAGTCCCAGGTGGCCTACAGCATGAGTTCTAATGGCTTAGAAACATCTGAGAGAGCCACATAGTCAGGGCACAAGCATGGTGGTCGTGTGACAAGAAGCCTCCAAATAACGGTAGCACCAACAAAAAGTTATGCTCTCATTTTCTGAGCTAAAGAACAACTACAGAGTAATGATGGGGTATGTGTCCATTTGAGCCTAAATATTGGATGAGAAAAAAAATATCTCTCCTAAGAATAAAAACTTGTGCGGGCCCCAAAACCACAAGTTGAAAATTTGGTTTAAAAATGGCTCTTGGGGCTTCCCTGGTGGCGCAGTGGTTGAGAGTCCGCCTGCCGATGCAGGGGACACGGGTTCGTGCCCCGGTCCGGGAGGATACCACATGCCGCGGAGCGGCTGGGCCCCGTGAGCCATGGTCGCTGAGCCTGCACATCTGGAGCCTGTGCTCCGCAACGGGAGAGGCCACAACAGTGAGAGGCCTGCGTACCGCCAAAAAAAAAAAAAAAAAGCCTCTTGCCCATAGTGTCTTCAGATAATTAATAGAAGCAGCATCAAAATCTCTCTGGAGGAAATTTTACCCCAGGGATTTGAGTTCACAATAGATTTCTACTAATCAAATGAGGGGAAAAAAGGCATCATAAATGAAAGTCAATAGGAAGAAAAAGCTATAAAATCAAATCTACAAAACAAAGCAAAATAAAAATCCCCCACAGATACTGAGATTTTCAAATATGGAATGTAAAAGTTTAGTATGTTTGAAAAATAAAAGAGAGGCTTGAATGTATAATCAAAGAATAAGAAATTCAAAACTTACCATAAAAATTTAAAACATAAAAAAAAAGAATTTCTAGAAATAAAAAAGTAATAATTGGGGAAAAAAAGAACCTTAATAGTTTGGGATAAATAAGAGATTAGACATAGATGAAGAGAAGTAGTCAATTTGATGATATATCTGGGAAAATTACCTGAAAGGTAGCACAGACAAATGAGATGGAGGTAAAGAGACATGAAACACAGATTGAGAATTAAAGGAGAAACCTAACTGGAGTTCACAAGAAGATAATGGGGACAATCAGAAGAGAAAGTATTTCAATATATATTGTCAGAGATTTAATAGAATTAATGAAAGATGTCAGTCTTCAGATCCAGGGACACCAAAAAACTCAAGGAAAACACATTAGATCAATGGAAAAGAATAGAGCCCAGAAATAAACCCACACCTACATGGTCAATTAATCTACAACAAAGAAGGCAAGAATATACAATGGGGAAAAGACAGTCCCTTCAATAAATGATGTTGGGAAAACTGGACAACTACATGCAAAAGATGACACTAGACTTATTATCTTATACCATATAAAAAATAGACTCAAAATGGATTAAAGACTTAAATAAGATCTGAAACCATTAAACTTCTAGAAGAAAACATACGCAGTAAGCTCTTTGACACTGGTCTTAGCAATATTTTTCTGGATCTGTCTTCTCAGGGAAGGGCAACAAAAGTAAAAATAAACAAATGGGACTACATCAAACTAAAAAGTTTTGCACAGTGAAAGAAACCATCAAGAAAACAAAAAGCAGTCTACTGAATGGGAGAAGACATTTGCAAATGACCCATCCAATAAGGGATTAATATCCAAAATACATAAAGAACTCATACAATTCAGTTACAAAAAACAAACCTGATTTAAAAACGGGCAGAGGACCTGAATAGACACTTTCCAAAGAAGGTGTATGGATGGCCAACAGACACATGAAAAGATGCTCAACATCACTAATCATCAGAGAAATGCGAATCAAAACCACAATGGCATATCACCCCATACCTGTCAGAATGACTATTATCAAAAAGACAATAATAACAAGCATTGTTGAAGATGTGAAGAAAAGGGAATGCTCATGCACTGTTGGTGGGAATGTAGATTGGTACAACCACAAAACAATATATAAGTTCCTCATAAAATTAAAAATAGAACTATCATATAACCCAGCAATTTCTCGATATTTAACCAAAGAAAACAAAAACACTAATTCAAAAAGATATATGTAGCCCACTGTTCATTGCAGCTTTATTTGCAATAGAAAAGTTATGGAAGCAACCTAAGTATCCACTGATGGAGGAATAGATAAAGAAGACATGACATGTATATACAATGAAATATTACTCAGCCATAAAAAAGAATGAATTTGCCATTTGCAACAAGATGGATGCACCTAGAGGGCACTATACTAAGTGAAATGTCATACAGAGAAAGAGAAATACTGCATGATTTCACTTACTTGTCAAATCTAAAAAACAACAAACAACACAAAAGAAACAGACTCACAGATACAGAGAACAGACTGATGGTTGCCAGAGGCAAGGGGTATAGGGAGATGGGCAAAATAGGGGAAGGGGATTAAGAGGTACAAATTTTCAGTCATAAAATAGATAAGACACAGATATGTAATGTACAGCATAGGGGATACAGTCAATAATGTAACTCTGTATGGTGATATATGGTAACTAGATTTATCACGATGATCATTCCATAATATATAAAAATACTGAATCAGTACATGGTACACCTGAAACTAATATAATATTGTAAGTCAATTTTACTTCATAAATAAATAAATAAAATTAGTACCTTGTAGTAAATAAAGCACTAAAAGCAAAGAGAAGACTTAAAAAGGAACCAAAGTTAAAAAGACTACCTATAAGGAAAAGCAGATTGATAGTGGACTTCTTGACAGTGCCAGTGGAAGTCAGAAGAGAGTAATCTATTTTCTATAAAGAAGAAATGTTGACTGAGAATAACTGTATACCTTCAAAATTATAACTCAAAAATGATGATAGGGACTTCCCTGGTGGCACAGTGGTTAAGAATCTGCCTGCCAATGCAGGGGACACTGTTCAATCCCTCTTCGGGAAGATCCCACATGCCGCGGAGCAACTAAGCCCGTGCATCACAACTACTGAGCCTGTGCTCTAGAGCCCATGAGCCACAACTACTGAGCCCACGCACCACAACTGCTGAAGACCATGTGCCCTAGAGCCCATGTGCCACAACTACTGAAGCCCACACACTCTAGGGCCCACGTGCCACAACTACTGTGCCCGCATGCTGCAACTACTGAAGCCTGCGTGCCTAGAGCCCGTGATCTGCAACAAGAGAAGCCACCACAATGAGAATCCCAAATTAAAAATAAATAAATAAATAAAAACACATAAAAAAACGAATGAGGATAAAATAAAGACATTTTCAAATAAAAGGAATGACGAGCAAATAGTATATGGCAGTGACAATGAATGAGCTAATTCAACTAAAATAAATACAAAAAACAAGATTAAACAATAAGTGAAAAGCATAAAAATATAAACTGTGTGGTCATACTTATATAAAGTATTAAAACAGGCAAAACTAAATATACTATTTAGGGATTCATATGTGGCAAAACATAAACAAAAGTAAGAAAGTGATTATCCCAAAATCTAAGTTACTACCTCTAGAGGAAAGAGAAAGGAATGCAACTGAGGAGGGGTGCATAGAGTCAAAGGTACAGAAATGTCTTATATTCTACATCTTAACTTGTGAAATGAGAAATAATAAGCTCATTTTATTATTACTTAAACTATATACCTAAATTACACATACATTTTTGGTATGCATACTATATTTCATGGTTTTAAAAAAAGTAAAACAAAAAAATATATCAAGCAGGAAAAAGAAAAACTGATAGGATGCAGACCTGATGGTGGAAGTATTCTAGAGTAAGCCATCTAAAACTCTAAGATTGGTGTGTTCTTCCTCAACCTTAACACCTCTGTTGATATAGAGCCCTGTATATTTTAGAGAATACTGGTTCTAGTGTCCCTCTAAGAAAATAATGAGGTTGTATGACATGATCCCTACCATCAGTTTCAGCCACCACTGATTAGGATAGCAAAACGTCATTTACCCATAAAACTATAAAACATTCAACATGCAAATCTTTCAGATTAGAAATGTTACTATCTGAACATTTTCCATCCATGACACAAATTTATGATTTTGGGATAATCTCAAACTCATATTAAAACCACACGCTGTGGCTATCTTAGGGAATCCTCCCCAGCAATATTCTACTGACTAAAATAAGAAGACACAATATGAGGGAGAAAAAAAGAAGTTTATTTCTGCCAAGAATCTGTGAAACCAATCAGCTAACAAAAAATCATTCATCTGAGCAAATATACAAAGTCAAACTCCCCTAAATGTAAGTTAAGCAGCCATGAGATTTAATAATTGAAATAATAAAGTTTAAAGTCTATTTTTTCATAATTCTAACACCCCAACTCAATAACATTCTTTCATATATTAGGCGGTAAAGATGCTTGCATTATAATTACAAAACACAATTTAAAAAAATGTATTATGTCCTACAGCACTTAGCCTTGACAAACAATTACTGGATATCACATTCAGTTGAATACAAAAAGCAATCTTTATCACAGGTTAAAATTAGCCTTGGAACAATAAATGCTTTCACAGCTATTATAAACTCCAAACTGCTTTGTACCAGTCTCTTCTGAGGAAATGCAAACAAGTAAACTGAAGGACATTTGAAAAACTTCCTGTGTCCTCTAGTTTTTTCAAGTTGTTTTTTTTTTTTTTTTTTTAGTTTCATAAGGAATAATCATTCATGTTACACTTAAAAGGTGGTCGATACGGCTTCACAGGGGAAGGCTTTACAAATTAGAATAAAATAAAACAAGAACAAATAACCAAGCAAACAAAGAAACTAAGAATTCTGAAATTCAGAATGTGTTATTCATAGTAGCACTCTATTTTAATTATCAGAACCACTTTTTAGGCATTATTGTAAAAAAGAAAATTGAACGGCAAAGTCTTTGCTTTGATGGGTTTCAGGGACATGCTACCCCCAAATATGGCACATTGGCGTATTTAACACCTTAAGCTGAAGAAATTGTTTAAAATGGCAGAAGCAGAACGGTCACGCTGACCTCATTCCTCTCACCCTTTTCTCCTGAAACATGTTATAAGACTTTCATGTGAAAAGTACCCTTCCTGTACCTGGAGGAGGGAGACATTCTTATACCAGAGATGGGGAATTGGGGGCCAAGAAATCTGTACAAACAAACCTTGTTAAACTCACGCTTAACTTCCTGGTTATTTCTTCACCACTTACTACCCCCTGGTCCAAACTGCTTTGTCTTGTCCATTCTTCACAAATTTATTGTTTCTTTGTCTAAAACGTATTAAAGCTTCCTGCTCTGGCCACTTCTTTGGGTCTTCATTCTCTTGTGAAGTATTCTGTGTACACGTAAAAACTCAACAAAATGTGTATGCTTTTCGTCTCTTAATCTGTCTTTGTCAGTTTAACTTTCAGAACCCAGCCAGGGACCCTATGAGGGTCCAGGAAAACTTTTTCTTCCCCTAGAAATGGCTTTGTCAGTTGGTTCAAACCTAGTATTCTGAGATAATATACTTTCTTGTCCACTCATCCTTCAGAAGACAGCATGAACTGTAGAATTTCACCATTTAAATTACTTAATGAATTACTTTAATCATAATAGTTATTAATTCTGAAAATGGTATAATCAAAATCATAACAGCAAAGTGGTGGGCAGACGCAAATGCTGGATATAACCACAAAATATTCTTACAGGTTGACCTAAAAATAAGCTGATTCCTGGTAGAGATGTTATAATCAAAATCTTCCATCACTGACTAAAATACTAATTTGAGAGTCTACCACTAGCTTGCTGAAGTAGCCTTAGAGATCATTAGATGGTTAGAAGGAACAATCCAGTGCTCAGTTTTCCTTTGGGCTGTAATCATGTTCTGACTTTAAGTATATTCAAAATTAATTAATTAAATAACTATAATAATAACAATGAATATATTTTAAGTAGCAATTAATTCAGTCACTTAAATGCTTGTCCAGGTGCCAAGACTGATAAAAGCCCCTCCAAACGATACCTCATATTTGTACAGTGCCCTACAATATCTTCGGTGCTTTCACATATACAATAAAATTTAATGCTCTTAAATGTCCTATGAAATGAAACATTTCCGAAGGGTGCTTGCTGGGATATTTGGGTATGGATGGGAAGTTCTTTGACCATACCACCTTGGGAAAACATCAAAGTTATAGCTCCTCTTGGTGATTAACAATGCACCCTAAGGATATGAAAGGCCGTAAGATATCCAGTACTAAACCTATCTGTCAACCTTTCCATAATCCATTATCTCACAAACCCACAGGACTCTGAAACTTTTTCTCACATATTGCCAATTAATACCCTGCATACTTTAATATTTTATAGAAAACAGATTATGATATACATATATGGCAGTGGTCTTTAAAATTTTTTATCTTATACATATCAGTAAGAGCAAACATTTGACCAGTCATCTCCAAATAAATAATTTGCAAAAATAAAATATTTTCCTACTTTCTTACTATATCCCAATGCTTTAGGGATGTTTGAACTCACAGTGGACAGGAGGGCACTGAAAAATATCTCTCTGGAGTAGAGAAAGAAGAAAAATCTGTCCAGAGAGAAAGCTTAAAATCTTACAAAGGACAGGAAGGTCCAGAGCAGAGGTCGGTAAACTTCTATGGTAAAGAGCCAGGTAATAAATATTTTAGGCTTTGTGGGCAATGTGATCTCTGTCACAACTACTCAATTCTGCCATTGTCATATGAAAGCAGTCATAGACAAAATGTAATGACAAAGCAGTCTGTGTTCCAATGAAAATATATTTATGGACACTGAATTTCATTTCTTACTGCTACTTACATACATTTCATATAATTTTCACTACTTACAATATTATTCTTCCTTTGATTTTTTTTCCCCCCAAACATTTAAAAATGTAAAAATCATTCTCAGTTCATGGGCTATATAAAAACAGGCAGAAGGCCAGATTTGGCCAGTGGGCCATAGTTTCCAGACCCCTTGTCCTAAGTGTAAAGTGTCAGATTAAAGAGCAAAGCAAAGGATGGGGGTGAGGGAAAGCAACATTTTGATTTTCCTACAAAGCTTTACAGGGTGAAACACAAATAATTAGATAAAGATGATCCTGTTTCTTAAGGTTTAGTAGGCTTAAGACATTTAAGCTGCTTGACAGTAAGCAGCAATACGAAATACAGCTGGTCAATATATAACTGATTCCAAAACATAAATGTATAGAGGAATACTTTCCAAAATATTTTTTTAAATGGCTACTTTGACAAGTTTTCAGGAAACTCCAAGATTAGTCAGAGCTGGCTCCATGGTCCTTATGGCCCTCTGTGGAGAGTCAGCACCAATGTTTACAAGTTGGACTTGTCCTTGCAAAAATGATACAAAGGAACGGCCTTTTAATATATCAACCTCATTAGGAACAAAATACACTGCTAACATCTGTAATGTTTCATAGCACTACATATAATTATTTTCAAATTTAGGTGAGGGTTACACAAACATCATAGATCTCCAGAAGCCTTTTATCTGATATATGTAAACATAATAAAACCTCATGGTTCTGATTACCAAAGGCTAAAGAATGAGTAATTTATACACTGTAGGCCTACAGATGTACAATTTGTGTGATAAAATAGCCCTAAGGGGAAGTTCTAATCGAAAAGACAAAGGACACAAATAAAATGCCATTATTTCCTCACAAACTTTTTTGGTTGTGGTTGATTTTTTTTAAAATAGTATTATTATTTCTGATTTTCCGGTAGCAAAAGTAAAACAGTAGTTACAGGCAACACAGTTTAATACTAGTTATAAACAAGAGAATGTTGAATTTCATTCATTAACATATTGATAAATTTCTGTTTCTATAACAAAATTAAGTTCTACTAACAGTTCACAACTTAGACTGTAGATACTAACCACAGCACCATATAATGATCTTATAATTGGATTGCGATGTCTTGGATCAATTTTGTAATGGGAGTAATTTCAAAATAATCTTATTTCTTTTTTGAAATGGTTACAAATCTAATATATAGACAAATGTGGAAGATCCCAAGTACCTGAACCACAGCAAGTAAGGTATCTGATTGTTCCCTTAGATAAGATGAAGGATATGAGCTAGGAAAAAAAAAAAAAAAAACTTAAATAATTGCTTATTCACATGGAAAAGGATTTCTAATATGGAACAAAAGGGCTCCACTTTCAGCCAAGTCATGTTCATCATTTTTATAAATAACTGATGGTAGCCATATAAAGACCTGAATACAGATATAGAGAGATCATATTTATTAAATGTGCTGATGGTATTGAGGGAAATTAGAAGAAATTACTCCAATGAACTAAGAGATCAGATTAAGAGACACAGGTCAATACTAATTACCATAACCCTACTGCACCCATTCCCCTGGCATTTTCAGAGGCTTTTTTTTTTTTTTTTTTTTTTTTAATACAAAGAGGCAGTATGTTGTATTGGTTAAAAAGAATAAAGTCAGACTACCTAGTTCACATCCTAATTCTTTCATCATACTAGCTGTGGCACCTAGACAAGTTACAACCTCTTTCTACTTCACTTTCCTCATTGGTAACATGAAGACAGTCAAAGATAACATTTCAAAAAGTTATCTTGGATAAGGTAAAACAAGGTACATGTAAAGTACTTGGAACAGTACGGATAAAATATAAACATTTATTATAGTTCAATGGTCTTCTGTGCATTAACATTCTTTGCCCTCCCTCTAGTTCCAATATATATGATATAATATTGATGTCAACCTTATTTTGGTGAACTAATAATGGATATTGGGGAGGTTGTGCATCGCTCAGAGTAGTACACCTGCACAAAGATACTGGGAGAACTCTGGTCTTCAGGAGGGCTTCTGCTAATTTACTGAAGCTGCACGTTAGCTGACACAACTGGATCCACAAAAGGATTATAAGATTTCTGAATTAGTTCTCCTGATAACATGCCACACTGCTTGTCCTGGTAAAGGGAAAGAATTTAAGCTGGAGATTGTGAGTGCTACAATGTGGCAAAGATCTAGGCCATACATACCCACTTTTTTTTTTTTTTAACATCTTTATTGGAGTATAATTGCTTTACAATGGTGTGTTAGTTTCTGCTTTATAACAAAGTGAATTAGCTATACATATACATATATCCCCATATGTCCTCCCTCTTGCGTCTCCCTCCCACCCTCCCTATCCCACCCCTCTAGGTGGTCAGAAAGCACCGAGCTGATCTCCCTGTTGCTATGCGGCTGCTTCCCACTAGCTAGCTATTTTACATTTGGTAGTGCATATATGTCCATGCCACTCTCTCACTTCATCCCAGCTTATCCTTCCCACTCCCTGTGTCCTCAAGTCCATTCTCTACATCTGCATCTTTATTCCTGCCCTGCCCCTAGGTTCTTCAGGACCTTTTTTTTTTAGATTCCATATATATGCGTTAGCATACAGTATTTGTTTTTCTCTTTCTGACTTACTTCACTCTGTATGACAGACTCTAGGTCCATCCACCTCACTACAAATAACTCAATTTTGTTTCTTTTTATGGCTGAGTAATAGTCCATTGTATATACTTGCCTTTTACACATCCTTTCTCTCTCAGTGTATGGTGGAGATTTTCAGAGTCTACGTAGACTATAGTGTCATTTCTCTTATGGCTATGTGTATTTTTGTGTTTTCTTTTAAAAAAAAACTTTGTACAAAGCTTGAGATGCTTACTTCACTTCTGCAAATGCGTACAATGAGATCAATAAAGTTTCCCCAACAGTCGCAAATTATACTGCCTCTACCTTCAATATGTTTTAAGGGAGATCATAAAGACTAAGGTGGACAGTCCCACAACAGGACAAAAAAAAACAAAAAAAGCTAGAGTCAGAAAGGGAGACCAATATATTGGATACAGAATCAAATTCCAAAGAGATGTTGATGGGCCGGAATGATAGACTTAATTTAGCAAAACAGCATGTAATTAGTAATTATATTTTGGATCTAACACTCCAAATACACAAGTACAAGATAGAAAAGCATTGTTCATCAATGGAAATAAAATAAAATACTATGGTGCTTTTATTTCAACATGGCTATAAAGAAAAAGGAGGCTACACACAAAAAAATAGTGAATATATTAATAGTAAATTTGTATTAGAAAAAGGGATGTGATTGTCCCACTCTTTTCGGAGATGTTCAGAGTACTGCTTCCAGTTTGGGGCAACTGAACACTTTCATTAAAAAATAACAACAACAAAAACTGGTTAAGAGACTTAAAATGATATCATATGAGGAGTAATTCAAAGAAGTAAGTACATTTAGCTTAGATAAGGTAAAACAAGAGATATATAAAAGCTTTGATCATTTATCTGCAGGACAGTTATATAAAGGAGGTTTAGACTTTTTCTCAAATTACCTTAAGAAGGAATAACTTGCACAATAATTAGAAACTATTCAAAAGCATTTCAACTATGCTTTCTAATGTCCAAAGCTGTTTAAAGAGGCCATTATTCGTCTCTAGAGAGTTCCTCTTAACTGAAGTATTTGAGAATAATTTAGTAGACACCTACTGGATTATCTACCCAGCACTTCTTTTCTGAGAACTCTCTTTTCTCTCCTTCATCCACCTGGTTGTGGGAGCCCTATACACAACTTTAGATTGATTTGGGGGCAAGCATTTTAAAGAGAGTCCAGACATGGTTGCAATTTTTAATTACATTTTCTTCCTTGGGCGAACTGATTTCTTGTCTTTGGGATCCTGTAGGACATCCCATTATATACTTCTCACTTAGACTTAAGTTGCTGCAACCAAAACAAAACTAACATACCTATTGGTATGGATACTAATTGATAACGATGGAACAGGCAGATGACAGCAAATAAACCTGCAAATCCTCTTCCAGCTGATATTTTGCATTTTTGTGGTTAACTATTTTCAATAAACATCCATTTTTAAGGGTGAGATTTAGAAGTTTTATCACAAACCGCAACATTTACCCAAATCTTGTTAGCTCACATAGCCTTAAAAAGAGAAGCAAATAGGATAAAATGTTCCCCAAATCATTAAAATACTGAATTTTTGAGAAATAATTCCCCATTTTCCCTCTCCCTCCAGTCCCTGGCAACCACCATCCTATACTCTGCTTCTATGAGTTAACTATTTTAGATAACTCACATAAGTGGAATCATGCAGTGTTTGTCCTCCTGTGACTGGTTTATTTCACTTATCGTAATGTTCTCTAGGTTCATCTATGTTGTTACAAATGGCAGAATTTTCTTCTTTTTCAAGGCTAATATTTCATTGCATGCATATACTATATTTTCTTTATCCATTCATCTGTCAATGGACATATGGATTGTTTTCATATCTTGACTACTGTGGATAATGTTGCAATGAACGTGTGGGGCACAGATATTCCTTTGAGATCCTATTTCAACTGTTTTGGGTATATATCCAGAAATGGGATTGTTGGACCTTATAGTAGTTCTGTTTTTAATATTTTGAGGAACATCCATACTGTTTTCACAGCAACTGTACAGTTCCACATTCCCACCCAACAGTGTATAAGGGTTCCAGTTTTTCCACATCCTCACCAACAGTTGTTATATGTTCTTGTTTTTTTAATAACAGCCAGCCTAACAGGTGTGAGGTAATATCTACTTGTGGTTTAGGTCCAAATTTCCCTGATTATTAGTGATGGGTATAAAATTTCTGTTATACAAGATGAGTAAGTTTTAGAGGTCTGCTGTAAAAAACTGTACCTATAGTTATAACAATATGGTATTGTGCACTTTAAAATATGTTGAGGATAAATCTCATGTTAAGTATCACTCATGGGTGCATGCATATGTCCAAACTGATCGAAATGTAAAAACTAAATGTGTGCAGTTTTTTGTATATCAATTATAGTTCACAAATCTAAAAAAAAGATACTGAATTTCTGAACAGATGTTAAATATTGATCGCAGGTCACTGAAATGACAAATTCGAAGTTGTAATAAAATATTCTAATGATGAACAATGCAGTTTAGGGAGAAAGAATAGAAATATAATTATTTCAAATTCTGAGTGTAAATATGGACATTAACACAATGAAGTATAAATGCCAATAGAGCCCAGGTATATATACTTTCAATGTTTGATTACATATATGAGAACATACCAAAGATATATTTCGAATTAGATATAGATCAGGAGTTCCAATAGATGTTATTTCACATTTTAAATTTCTGGGACTATCTCTAATAACTTTTAGATATTTGGTGTTCTTTGATTAGTGTCTAGGTATTAAGTCAACTCTTCTTAAAATAATGTACAGATTAATTTTATTTGTAGTAATTGTATACTAGATATTTTGAATATATTTACTGTTCATTCATTCAGTAAAAATTTAGAGGGCAATTAGTCTGTACCAGTTACTTCCCGTTAAAATTAATAAATAACCCTCAAATGAATAATAAACATATAAGATATGTGTTTTTCATATTTAGGTACAAAATATTATGGTGGTATATATTGTAGAAAATGCATACAGACGTAATTTTGTCATTTTGAATATCTTTCCTAATCTTTTATTTAGCCTGAATGAAACATATACAATATAACAAATCTTTTTTCTTTTATAAATTATATAAATCATGAATAAAATGAAATTCCAATAAAAATTCCTTTGATTGACTTGGAATTATAAAAAAAATGATTCCAAATTTTACCTATAAAAATAAAGTAGCGAGAATAGCTAAGGAAATGTAAAAAGAAGAAAAGGGCAATAATATATATTAGTAAAATTAACACATATAATAAAAATCAGTAACTTTAACAGTATGGTTTTGTTACAAGAAGAAACAGAAAGAACAATGGAGCAAAATAGGAAGCCAGTGTATGTGGGCATGTGTGCGATGAATATGGTGGATAGTTAGGCTATAATATTCAATTAAAGGGAAAATATGAATTAGTCATCAATTGTTCTAGGACAATTGATAAATCATTTAGTGAAAAATAAGCTAAAGATAATTATGACTTGCCATACACCAAAATAAACACTAAATTTTATAAAATAAAAATAAGTAAATGAACAAGAGGAAATAGAAGAAATATATGTTACAATGTACCTCAATTTTATATGTTGATAAATTTTCTAAGTATAAAAGCAATGAAAACAAAGAAACAAACAAATAAATAGGACAAACTAGACTTAATAAAATTTTAAAATATCTATACTTCCATACCATATAATCATAAAAATACAAATGAAAACATGGGAAAATGTTTGCAGCATGGAGAGCTTGGATTAATACTCCATCTATTGGAAGGAAAGGATGAACAGCTGAATTGTGGTCTTTCTTCTAGCTCCAATGTCAGCAAAATTTTTTCTGTAAAGAGCTATTTAGTTAATATTTCAGTCTTTGTGGTTCAAAAGTCTCTGTCATAACCACTCTGCAATTGTACCATGAAAGCTACCACAGGCAATATAAACTAATGGGTGTAGCTGTGTTCCAATAAGACTTTAATTACAAAACTAAGCAAGGGGACAGATTTGGCCTGTGGGCCTTAGTTTGCTGACCTTTGTTCTAGCCTCAGAGATGCCTAAAGATTTGACCTCTGGCCAAGTTCTTGCTGCAACAGTAATTCAAAGAATGTATATCCCATACAAGTTAAATGAGAGTCCTGCTGAGGTTATGCTCTACTCACTGGATGGCTGCACCTTGTTGTTGAGTTTGGTCATTAATTAATTAATTGATGAGATGCAGCTACATCAAAGGATGTACCTACCACTGAGAAAGCCATAAACTAGCAAGGTAAAACATACTGGATGGATCCGAGAGCTGATGGTGTCTCTGAACTGAGAGTCCTCACCCAGGCCGCCTCTTTTATAGTAATGGAAATCCACAGTGCAGAATGATTTGTGGATGTTGGAAACTCTGCCAGAGACTCATGCCACTTCCACTCTGCTGTCACTCTGCATGCTGAACAGACCTGTCCCAGATCTTTTTCAAACCTAAGTAAACCTGATACTGAGTCTGTGAGCTTGACTATCAATCCAAATCCAAAGACAATTGCTGCTGGGAAGAGTAAAATATTTGTGTGATTATAAAGGGTTTTAAATCACTAAGAAAAAGATGAACCTTCTAATAGGAAAATGCCCCCAAAATATGAATAAACAGCTGACAAAATAAAATTTCATATGAAAAATAAAAAGAGAAACAATAAAAATGTTTTACCTCATTAGTAATCAAAGAAGTAAGTTTAAATGACACCGCATTATATACCTATCAAATCAGGATTTATTTTAATGATAAAACTGTGCATTGGTAAAACTTGAGGGATAGGAAACTTCATGGAGTTGACACTGGAAAACTTGAAAGAATTTAGCAACAGAAGGTGAAATAAAATGTACTTTTCGAACAATAATCTCATTTCTGGGATTTTATTTCAAATGTAAGTAATACAAAATATGTGTATACAAAATGCACAGCAAAGAAATTATTTGTAAGCAAATAAATTAAATACAACCTTAAATGTCAAATAATAAGTGAAAAAAAATTATATCAAAACCAAATTCAGCAGACATTGTTCACTGCCTATCTAATATCCAATCCTATTTTTGTTCTTACTCACAGAATCCTGATATCATTTAGGGGAAAATGTGCCCAATTTAAGACTTGCCTCTGTATATTCCCTTCCACCTAGGGGAGGCCATTTGACATAGATCTGGTCAGTGAGAAGTAATCTGAGAATTTCTGAGAAAGCTTTGCTTCCTGATATAGACATTGCACTTTCCTGCTTTTCCTTTCTTTCTGCCTGAAGAACATATTTCTCAATAGCACCATTTAAATGATGAAAAGCAAGGGAAAACGCCTCAAATTTTTGAAGAGAAATAACTTTTAAGCTAGAAATTTTAAATCAATAAGAATTCTAAAAATGTACCTACTATACACCCTTTCTGTGGAGCTTTCTGCAGGATTGGTTTTAGGAAAATAAGAGCTCAACCAAGAAAGGAAGAAATGGGATTCAGGAAACATGGAGAGTAGCATAAAGTAAATTGAGGACTCAGAAATATGAGTATAGATTAGGACAGGAGTGGGTGGTCTCCATAAGATGAATAAACTGACTGAATCCTTGGAAATTTTTGTGGAAAAACTGCTTATGCATATGTAAGAAACCAGGTAAAATATATAGGAAAAAATAACATGTTATATAAAATATAAAACTTTTTTAAAAGGTGCAATTATTAAATCCATGTAAAACAAACATTTGTAAGTCAAAGGGAACAATCATCACACACAACTTGAGTCAACAATGAGCAATATTTACATAGACAAAGTAAGGTAAACATTAATAATTGAGAATGAAATTCTTAGGAACTGTAACAGGAAATCAATAGAAAATATATAACTAAAAAAATGCAATGTAAGTGCATTAGACTCATAATTTTTTAAAAACCTAAAAAATGGTAAAAATTGAAAGTAGTTGCTTTGCAATAGCAAGAAAAAAAAGTGTGAAAAGGTGGGGCAGGGAACAGCTGAATTTCATAAAAATATTTTTAGTATTATTTGAGGTTTAACTTTGGACACATATGACTTTGCTAACAGCAAACTTTTGTTTTAAAAAAGTTATAAAAAGTAGGCTAAAAGAAAATATGGTATAAAAACTACTATGTTCAAGATTACTATACTCTATGTGCAAAAACACCCCTCAAAATGTTAGAGACATATAACTCAATAGAAAAGTAGTCAATATTTGTCAATTATTCCTCAATAAAGTTTGGGGAAAAAACATAGTTAAAGGAAGTGCACAGTCATTTCATAGAGGAAGGAAGGTAAATATTGATAACAATGTAAAAAGACACTTAAATTTACCAGTAGTCAGGAAAATGCACATGATAACCAGGAGATGCCATTTTTCACCCATAGGATTTTGCAATATGGTGTGTGAAAATAAGTAAAGAAAACCTCATTTTAAATGGAGTTGGGAAGCCCTGAAGGGGGAGCTCTCATGCACCACCACTCCCAAGGTTTTCTCCTTGCCCAGCAATAGCCCAACCAATGAGAAACAGCCACATTCAACCAATGAAAAACTGCCACTACCCTAAACTCTTGTTCTCCTCCAATGAACTTTCATTCAAACAGCCCCTCCCAACTCCCTCCTTTCCTCTGTGAAAGAACATTCGTCTACTTTGTTCTTCAGACACGTCTGTGGTTCACCCATAGTCGGCATGTCCTGAATTGCAATTCCTCTGCTATTCCCAAATAAACTTGTTTTGTTGGCTAAACTGCTTAACTTTATGTTTTAAACGTTGACAGTCAAAAAGTTTAAAAGATTGATGTAACATTCAATGCTGAAATTCACGGTGAAGATGGATACTTTTACATTATTGGGTGTGTGAACTGCTAGGACATTTCTGAAAATTAATCTTCAGTGTTTCTCAAAATTAAATAATACATATACTTTTGAATCAAAATTCCCCTCATAGGAATCTAGTTTAGAGAAATAATAGTCCAGAACACCAAATATGAACATTTCATAGTGACAAAAATTTATAAAACCCTAATGTCCATCAAGAAAAAAATAGTTGAATAAATCCTGCTATATCCAATCCATACTATGAGAATTAGGGAGCCGTTTTAAAAAATGAGTGAACTTGCTTACATTCTACTTTGAGAGGTAGACCATAAACAGATAACTAAAACTGCATATATTAATATAAACATCTTGTTAGAACCTTAAAATCTTGATAAAGTTAAAGCTATTTTTTAAAGTTAAGAAGCCACGGTTCCTTTGGTTGTTTCATTTATCTAACTGATACCTGCATTGGCACATATTTTTATCTAACAAGTATTTTAAATTACCAGTTCCTCTTAGAAAACTGTATGAGCTCCACTTTCTCCTTCTCTCTCTGTATATGTATGATCATTCACACACAGATATATTAAGAAACACACACCCAGTCCTAGAGAAAGAAATTACTGATAGTGGACTATAAATCATCATTGCCTTGAAAGTTTTTTTTTTTTTTTTTTCCGTATACCTTTTACTAAAGCAGATGCATTACCTTCTCCTATTGTAGGGTGGTGAGGGCGGTGGGAGAAGAAAAGGTCTATAATGTTGAAAGTTATAAAAGTGATACTACATGTCGACAACAACTGACGAAGCACAGTGCTGTTGTTGAGAGAACGGTCTAGGGGATATATATATAAAATCTAGATATAAAGATTTACTGTCAATCAGTGAACTATACAGTTATTTAATATGTGGATGTATCCAGTTCTTCCCATTGCATTAAATTGCCTTATTCCTCCTTTAAAGTGGTGTTATCCACCTGAACACACATTCAATTACATTTTCCACTAAGGATGAACTGCTAAAAATCAATGCACACATCATAGACACCTATATTTTTCTTTCTCCATTAGAGTTTAAGATTGCTACAATTCTATAAGTATTGACTCACTTCATTAGATTATTTTGGGTGAAGAACTTGAGGCAAAGATACCGTTTCCAAGTGAGTACTTTAATAGAAAATATATACTTAAATTCCACTGTTTTTTTCTTCAGGTAAAGGCTGAACCAGAGTCGGGTACACATGGGTAAAAAACTGGTTTGGATAAATAAAGGACATGTGCAGGCCAGTTTCATTAGCGATAACAAGGAAGAATTTTTATTATTTTACTGGGAATCAAAGATAGCAAATTCAGTTTTCATAATAGGAGTAGCAACTAAAACAAAAGTATGCATTTCTGGGTACTGAGAATAGACCAGTCACCTCTGTGCAGAAAAAGTCCCCCACCTCCCTCTGCTCTCACCTATAATTTCCCATTACGAAAGTTAAGCTTTTAGTTCTTTTTATATTACCTCTCATGAAAACTTACCCTCCTCCAACCTCCCAACATATCTGAACACATTTTCAGTTAAATCTCCAATCAATATTTTTATGTTTGTAACTAGGTAAATATTGGGATAGAATGAGAATAGGGGGAAAGAACAGAAATACAAGCTTGACTTTTTTGACTATATCTTATATACATTTGACTCTGGACCAGGCACATATTTTACATTTAAAAGCAGCCAGTGGCATAACCACACAAAGAGGTGCTACACAGCACAGCTACTTTAAAGCACTGTGATTTGTACATCTCCAGTGGGACAAAAATAATGGCAAACAAAACAAAATAAAATATATGTCAAATTTTTTTTCAGTAATAAACTTGTTGGGATAGTGGTTTGGCTGTGTATAGTATAGAAGAAAGAAAGTATAGATGTAACATTGACAATGTCAATTAAAAATCATGTAGCTCTGAACTGGAATTGGAAATAACAAGTATCATTATTTATTTTATTCTAAAACAATTAATATTCAGATCACTGTCTACTAAAAAAGCCTGGAAGCAATGACCAACCTAGCATCAGTGGGCAGCCCTAGGACCCAGATTACGGTCTCTAAATACTATTTTTTTTATTAAGTGGAACCAGATTACTCAGAGAAATGACTTTCTACTTCAGGGCAGGAAGTAAGCAAAGTGAGCCTAGAACATTTTGTCCCATCATAAAACAAGGCAGCTGTCAAATAATACAAGCATATTAGAGTCATGTGAAAGCTTATAAATAAGTGGAAAAAAATAAAGCATTTATCCTGCTTCTCCTATATGAACTCTAGCTCAGTGTAACCAAATAATTCATGGTAGGAAATTACTCTTTATAGAATTCTAGTTAACATTTGAAGAAGGTAAGATAGAATTAAAGTATCATGTTTATGCAATGCCATATAAATTAATAGATCCATGTAGAGTAATAACAAAATTTGTTTTCTAAATCAGTGTACTACTGAGACACTGGAAAAAAAATATGTAACCAGGGTTCTTTGGGATGTATGATTTCTTGAGATGACCAATAGTTACAAGCATCATCAATAGAGAAAAGTGGCTATTTTATATACCCTGATAGATTAGGATAGATACCTACTAGATATTCTTGCCAAAACAACAACAATAACAACAAACACTATCAATCCTCTAGATCTAACCACCACATTACAATAAATCTAAGGGTCTAGAGATAATTTAAATGAAAGCTCAGGGAGGCAATCAAAGAAATCTAGGCTTTAAAAAACTCTAAAGGACAGATCAGCTGGCTTTTCTAACAAAAACTGACAGAAAAAAATTTTAAAGAGGGAAAATTTTAAAGAGATTTAAGAGAAATATCATACAATTGCTATTTAGGGATCTTATTTGGACATACTAATTCAAGTAAACAAACAAACACAAAAGGTGACTAGATATTTTATGATATTAAGGAATTATTGTTAATTATTTTTAGTTGCTATTCAGTACTGTTTTCATATTAAAAGAGAATCTTTTTAGAGATATATATTGAGATATTTACCAATTAAATCAAAAAACAACTGATATTTACTTCAAAATAATCGGGAACACGAAGAGTGGTGAGGTAAAAATGGATGAAAGTTGGCTTTGAACTTATAATTATTGCAGCTTGGGGATGGACATGTTTTTTACATTTTGAAATTTTCTGTAATTAATTTTTTTAATATGACATGAATACTAAGCTTTGTTATCCCTTTCAGATACTCAAAACGGGTTCTATGAAAATCTGTATCTAATATCTCAATCTGTGTCCCCATCTTAAATGATTATATATATATATCAAAATTTGTGCCTATTGTAAATTTAATCTCTATTTCATAAGCTAACCACAAATTGGTATGAACCTACAGGTGTAAAGTTTGAAAAATGGTGGCTCTGACTAGATGATACCACTGTTTGAGCACATAAAACTTAGTTGAAAAGACAATCCATAGCTTCGTAAAACTATACTTGCTGATATCGGACACCCTATTTTTAGGAGAAATTATTTTGAGGAAAAATATATTTTTAAGGAACTAATGAGTCTGGGGCATGTGTTACACTAAAGAGTTAATATCCAAAATATATAAACAGCTCATACAACTAAATATCAAAAACCAAACCACCCAATTAAAAACTGGGCAGAATGGACTTCCCTGGTGGCACAGTGGTTGAGAGTCTGCCTGCCGATGCAGTGGACACGGGTTTGTGCCCCGGTCCGGGAAGATCCCACATGCCGTGGAGCAGCTGGGCCCGTGAGCCACGGCCGCTGAGCCTGCGTGTTCAGAGCCTGTGCTCCGCAACGGGAGAGGCCACAACAGTGAGGCCCGCGCACCACAAAAAGAAAAAAAAAAAACTGGGCAGAAGACTTGAATAGACATTTTTCTAAAAAAGACATAGAGATGACCAACAGGCACATGAAACGATGCTCAACATTGTTAATTATTAGACAAATGCAAATCAAAACCACATGAGATATCATCTCACACTTGTCAGAATGGATGTCATCAAAAAGACCACAAATAAAAAATGTTGATGAGGATATGGAGAAAAGGGAACCCTTGTACACTGTTGGTGGTAATGTAAATTGGTGCAGCCATTGTGGAAAATAGTATGGAGGCTCCTCAAAAAACTAATTTGAAAAGATTATTTACAATAGCAGCATTATTTACAATAGCCAAGATATGGAAGCAACCTAAGTCTCCAGCAACAGATGAATGGATAAAGAAGAATCTATAGTAGTGGGGAGGAGACCTTGAGGGGTTGCAGAGGAAACTAGGGGTGTGTGTGAGTGTGTGAGAGATAGAGAGAGAGAGAGAGAGAGAGAGAGAGAGAGAGAGAGTGGAATATTATTCAGCCATAAAAAAGAATGTAATTTTGTCATTTGCAACAACATGAATGGACCTGGAGGGTACTATGCTTAGTGAAATAAGTCAGACAGAGAAAGACAAATGCTGAATGATATTGCTTATATGTGGAATTTAAAAACTAAAACAAACAAATGAATATAGTGAAACAGAAAAAAAAAACATCGGCTTATGTTCTTATTTTGACATCAAGGCAAAGGCTCAGTTCTAAAAACTGGATGAATTTAGCACAGCAAAGTCAGGAAAATCCTAACTCAGTAATTCTCAGACTGTCCCTGAGGGGTCTATTCACATCACAACCACATGTGCTAGAGCTACTCTAGGACACATCACAGGCTTGACCTGAGGTCATTGCCCTGGTTAATCCTCTCCTACTATCATCAAGATGAGAAAATATGTCAATAATGATAGTTACCCTTTGTTGAGCACTTACTATGCCCTCAGCACTTGTTAAGTTTTTACTTCTATTACCTGCTAGAAATGTACTTGACACATGGGTGAACTCAGTAAATTATAGTTATTACTATTTCATTGCAACAACTTTACAAATAGGAGACTGAAACTTAGAGTTGAAATAACTTGCACAGAGTCCCCTAGCAAATTGGGACATGAAAGGGAAACCTGCTACTGAATACATGAGATGTATCCATAATAAGTCCTGTTGGTGTTTAAACCAGCTTGAAAATTCATTCCCAGTGGCAGTGCTACCATGAAAGTTGGTTGGTGAACCAGAATAAAGCAGACCTGGGCTTTATTCATTAGTTTATAATTCAAAAAAATTTTGATTCTTGCTCTAAACATGCACCTTAATAATGTTACCCTTAATACTTTTTGACCACTTACTAGATGCCAAGAAATATATCTAGTATTTTCATCACTATGCCAAATCAACCACCAAGGCATGATGCTGGTTGGGCAAATCATTAACCATTCTGTGACTCTGTTTCCCTTCTATAAAGTATTGATAATTATAGTACCTTTACTAGTACATTATCATCATCATCACTATCATCAACTCAGTGACTATTCACAACAATTCCTTAGGGTAGATATTCTCATCTGCTCTACCACTTACTAATAGCTTCATTAGAGCAACCATTCCGTGTCTCATCCTCATCTACTGGATGGGACTAATATTAATACATACTGCATAGCCTTGCTGTGGAGATTTAGTGAGTACATTAACCCACAGCTCCTGGAATATAAACACACAAGAACTGTTTTCAATTGGGTAAGGTCCTAATGAATGGGGGAACGGAGCAGATATGAATGGCTTTGCCCCTGAAACCAAAAAATAATTAAATATCATATATACTGTGCAATTGTGAAGGCTCACTGCTCTTCTGTGTCATCATTATTTTTTTAAGTTTCTTCTGATGCCATTTTTAGAGTAACATTTTTTAAGAATAAGGGGAGATAGTGCTGTGTAGTAGAAAGACATTGGTTTTGGAGTTAGGTAAACCTGACTAAGAATTCTGGCTTCACCATTTAATAGCTGTGTGACCCTGAATAGTTTACTTACTTCTTTGGGACTTTGTTTCCTTAATTACAGTATTATGAAACAATATGAAAAGATATAAAATTCTTATTTCTAAGAGCTGTTATGAAGATTAAATCAGATGATCTATGTCATAATAATACATAAACTGTTTCAGTCATATTTTCCTCTGTATCAAGTTTTTAGAGGAAGGTAGGCTCTACAAAAAGATTTGATCCTAGAGTTTTGCATCCTCAGATTAAATATTTTTTCCCCATAAGTTGCAACATCAGCAGATTCTCCACCCAACTTTCATGGTAGCACTGCCTTTGGGAATGCATTTTTAAGCAGGTTGAAACATCAACAGGACTATTATGGATATAGCTCATGTATTCAGCATTCAGTAGCAGGTTTCCCTTTTATGTCCCAATGCCTTAAAAGGAGCTCTTCTGATACGGTATTTTTGATTCATTTCCACTTGTCAAGGAGGGACTATCAGGTTTTATTTCAAATTTGTGTCATGCCATTGCTGTGTGATACTTCACATCACAAAAGATGATGCAACTTTCCACATGTTAAGCTCGACACAGTCATAAATTTGCACTCCAAGCCCTCATCGACTTCAATAGGGCTTCAACTTGTAGAATGATTACAGATCAAGCCATTTTGATATAATGTAATTTTTTTAAGTAGCTTTTTTCCACATGTAGAAACATGCTGCAAACAGCAAACTACCTGCATAGCATACACACAGCAGTCAGTAATCCCGCTCCTTGTCAAAACATTTTCTGTTCATATGGGAGTGTTGACTGTCGTCAGAGACTTAAAAAGATTTTAAGGAAAACCTCTGTAGCCACACTCTACTCCCTATTAGCATAACACAATTTGAGGAGTTTCATTAAAATCCATTCTTACAGGGCTTCCCTGGTGGCGCAGTGGTTGAGAGTCCGCCTGCTGATGCAGGGGACACGGGTTCGTGACCCGGTCCAGGAGGATCCCACATGCCGCGGAGCGGCTGGGCCCGTGAGCCATGGCCGCTGAGCCTGCACGTCCGGGGCCTGTGCTCCGCAACGGGGGAGGCCACAACAGTAAGAGGCCCGCGTACAGAAAAAAAAAATAATAATATCCATAAAAAAAAAAAAAAAAAAAAAAAAAAAATCTATTCTTACAAAACCACACCTTGGATGCTTTATTACAATAAATTAGCTACCATTGTTGAACTTCTATGCATGCAAATCATAGTACATTTTCCTTCATTTTAAAATCAGCTTTTGTTTCTAAATTAAGATTTATTTTGCCAGTTGATCACAGCATAAATCACAAAGAGCATAGCCTGCAAACATACGTTTCAAGTTCAAGCAGCAATGATCTGCTACTTACAACCCTGAAGACAATAAACATTTTTATCCAATCAACCAGAGTCTAAATAAATTCAAAGAATGAAAAGTCTTTGAAATATACAGGCTTTTGGATATCAAATTACCTTTGAAACCCCCCACCCTGAAGTATCTCTAACAAAATCCATTTGAAATACTGCTTCAATATTCTAAAAACAATCAATAATTTAAACCACAGGTTGAACATTTTTACTTCTTCTATGGCAGACTGTCATTTTTCGAAATGAAAATGCTAATGATACCGGAGGGGAAAGCACTAAGCAGAAGAGATGCATGAATGAAACCTTGGATTGGCTAGACTTGCTGGTTTGATATCTTTCTCTCTCACTCATCTGTGACAAAATGTCTTTTAAAATCAACAACTTTCATTTCAGTGTTTCTAAAAAATGCACTTCTCTATTGTACATTACCTTCTTTCTATAGGAAGTTAAGGAATGTGCTATAGCAATACATTTTATAGTAAATATGAATACAAAATGTTATACCAAGTAGGCTCTATTATTTCAGCATAATTTATAATGTCAGGACACCTTTAAATATTGCACAGAGCACTAGGGAGAGGATATTCACCTAGTACTAATGGTTTTCATATTCATTCCACTGTACGAAAATATAAGCAATGAAGAAAGCCATGGAAATCCAGAGCCCAGAGGAGTTCAATTCAGAAGAAACTTTTTTGCTGCCTCTGAAATTATGTGCAGTGTTTAAAAATGTTAAGAAATAAAGGTGTGAGTCCAGGGTCATCACCTTCCCTGTGAGGGAACTGGATTTAAATGAGCTCTACCTAACATAAAACGCTGCTAGTAAACTGGGTGAATGTTGGAGTTGAGTCATTTTTGTCCAAGAACTGGGAATTCATGGGGTGTAAAACATCTTACTGGAACAAGGGCCAGAGAGATAAAACCAACAAAACAATGATGACCAATGAACAGTCAAACATGATCCCAAGAGCAGTGGGACTTACAAGGGAGAAATCTTGTCCCATAAAATAAGACAGTTAAAAAGAGGCCGATAGTAAATCTTTTAATAAGTTTCTCATTTCTTTCCTAAAAACCTACAGCAACTTAAATTCAACCTATAGCTAAATTATGAAAAAAATATTATTGATCAGTTTGTATCAAATGATAAATTATATCATATTTCCATCTGGAAGAAGAAAAATCCTAACTTAAAACAGAAGAGAGGAATTTGGCTTTTGCTGAGTGGCGGCTGTGTTCGTGGCACTGAACTATGACTGTAGCAGACACAAAGAAAAAGCAGAGTCAGAAATTGGTAAGCTAACATACACACACTACTATATAGATAATAGATAAACAACAAGGACCTATTGCATAGTACAGGGAACCATATTCAATATCTTGTAATAACATATAGTGGAAAAGAATCTGAAAAGGAATATATAGCTGAATCACTTTGCTGTACATCTGAAACTAACACAACATTGTAAATGAACTACACTTCAATTTTTTAAAAAATGGTTAAAAATTTAGAAAACAAAAAAATTGTTAAGCCTCAGTTTATCCATGCAGTGGGGATTATGACATCTACTGTAGTGATTTGTGAGTAGTAAAAAACAAAATGTAAATTATGTGGCTTTCAGAATTCCTGACATATAATATATATACAAGAAATACCTAATGCTAGTTTTTTCAGAGGAAGATACATCTGGAACTCAGATAACTCTAAAAAATTTTAAATGTTCTAGTTAAACATTCAGCATGGTAAAAGAGAAAAGAGCTAGCTAATAAGTTGGTTCACCTACCTCCTTTTACAAGGTTACATAGTGTGTTAGTTGCAATTCCATTGCAATTTTCATCTTCTTCCTATTAAATCGGGCAGTTCTAGGATTCCAAAGGTTTATGGGAATGCAATTTTAAGGGAGGAGAAAGTTTCCAGGGAGGGTTACATCTAAACTGGCTCCTGAGGCTGAATTGAGTTTCCAATAGGCAAAATACTGGGGAGGGGTCTTCAGATGGAAGCTCACCACATGAACAAGTGCTGGGGGAAGGCAGCACCCGGCATCTTCGGGGAACATGAGGGTGCCCTCAGGCAGGTGTGACTAGAGCAGTGAGCAATTTATAAATCTCGTGCACAAGCATAGTCTGTAGATTGGATAATAAAAAGAACACATGGGGTCTGAGAAAGTGTATATTACACAATTGTATTATACAATTATAGGAAATTGTATAATTGTATATACAAAGGGAACACTTCTATTTAAAAAAATCTTAGACTCTCTGCTACTAAACAGGTGGAGTGGAAATCAAGGCTAAGAAAACATTGGGTTGAGATGACAGAGGGCCTTGTATGACATGGTAAGGAGTACGAAGTTTCTCCTACAGGTAGAAAGGATAGTGACATGCCCAAATATACTTTAGGGGGATAAATTTGGTTGAAAATAATCACATTAATTTCTGTTGGGAGAGACCATGGAAATTAGACCCCTTAAGAGGTTCATGAAATGTTCTAAGTGAGGACAAATGAGGCCTTGAACAAGGAAAGTCAGAGCAGGGATGGAAGATCATGTGGATGGAGTGTTCTGGATTTGGTAACTGATTCTATGGGAATAGTCAACACTCCATTTGAGAAAGAAGGAGAGAAAGAAGGAAGGAGAGGGACAGAAGGACAGAGGGACAGAAGGAGAGAGAGAGGGAGATCGATCAGTGTCCATCTTAATAAACTGTAAAAATGTTTCTCATGCCTTTCTCTCTGCTTCCTCTTTCCTTCATTGAAAATCAAGAGTCAAAATGTAGATATGGACTTACGTGGATGAACAGTTCTGTGCTGGTACTTTATCCACTTGTGAACTCAAAGTTTTAATAAATTTCCCTTCCTAAGCTGCATCAAAGTCTTTTGTTCCATTGTTGATTTTATTATTATTGATTATATTATTATTACATTAGCATTTGAATCTGTGAAGTGCTGTAAGACAGTTTGTTAACAATTTGTCATGATACCTCTGATGGGTGGGAGGATGACACATATCATTATCATTATTATTAAGATTTTCTTTTACAGTTGGTACCATGATAAATGATTTACAGATAAACATAGCAATACTCAAGTTATTTATATCAAGTTAATTAATCATATTGATTTAATAACCTGTTCTGTCAACTTTCCCCTGTAGATGTTAGTTTTAGATCTAATTTTAGAATAATTAAATTGAGTTCAAACTTTCAAACTCCACATTAGTACCTATATCTCATCTGAAAAATTATTAGCATTTTCAGTTCAATTTTAATAACTGAAATTCTTCTAGCAGGGTGACCTTTTCCTTCCAAATATTTGAAGTAATTATAGCTGGAGAATGAAAGTACCCACTGACAATATTCTTTTGCTATTGAAAAGTCTTACTTCAGTGACTAGCCCAGAACACAGAAACCACGTTTTTCTCCCCCTATCTTCACTTCCTTTATGAATGGGGCAACCATAAACAGCTGCCAAGTCAGAGATCCGGGAGTCATTCTTGCCTTGTCCCTCCCCATCTCTGGCTTCATGCAGTCAGTCACCAAGGCTGCTACTGCAGTCTCCTTTATACATTTTATATAGGTTCACGTTACTCAGTCTACAACCTTGGGCCAATACCATTTCTTCTCCAGTAGAATGCTCCGGTAAAGTCCATGAAGACTGGATGTTCCTTGCCATGGTCCTCACCACTCTACCCTCAGGGTCCACGTACAGCACTTGGAAATACAGTAGCTTATAAATACTTGTGGAATGAATACATTGATCCTCCCCTTCTTGCATAGAATGAGAAAAGTACCAAGTATGGCAGCAGAGAGCAGGGAAAAACATTTGTTCCGACTCCTAGAGTGATATTCTTTTTTTTTTTTTTTTTTTTTTTTTGCGGTACGCGGGCCTCTCACTGTTGTGGCCTCTCCCGTTGAGGAGGCTCCGGACGTACAGGCTCAGCGGCCATGGCTCACAGGCCCAGCCGCCCCGCGGCATGTGGGACCTTCCCGGACCAGGGCACGAACCCGTGTCCCCCGCATCGGCAGGCGGACTCTCAACCACTGTGCCACCAGGGAAGCCCTAGAGTGATATTCTTTAGTCTTGCTATCTAGAGTGTATTAAATGTTTCTCCTTAGGTTTCTAATTTAGTAAGTTATGCTCATAATATAGGTTGGCGCACTTATCCATTTCCTTGAACTATATAAATAACCAAACAGTAAAAGAGTACTCTTTGAATATATGACATCCTGTAACACTGTCTCCCAAAGGCCGGGGACCCATATAAACTGGCTATTCTTTACAGGTTGCCTTCTACCCCCCACCCTAAACTCTTATTTTCAGAAAGACTTGCTCTCATGTCATGCCTCCAGTATAAGTGGATAAGCCTTTCCTGGTGACCACACTTCCTAGATCAAGAGAAAAGAGTGAAAAGTGGCAGTTATTTTAACTGCTAGTTATGACAACTAGTTGTTATGGTGATATGTTATTAAGAATATTAAGGCAATCCCAATCTCTCAATTTATCCCTCCCCCACCTTTCCCTTGGGTAACTGTAAGTTTGTTTTCTACATCTGTGACTCTATTTCTGCTTTGTAAATAACTTGACATATACACACTACTATATATAAAATAGATAACTAATAAGAACCTACTGTATAGCACAGGGAATTCACCTCAATATCTGTAATGACCCATATGGGAAAAGAATCTAGAAAAGAGTGGATCTATGTATAGGTATAACTGACTCACTTTGCTGTACAGCAGAAACTAACACAACATTGAAAATCAACTATACTCCAATAAAAATTAATTTAAAAAAAATATTAAGGCAATTATTAGGCTTTCATACTTTTACTATTTAGTTATCAATTATACTAGAAGCGAATATCACAATGAGAAACAACTTCAAACTTATTCTGATAGCTATAACAAAAAAGACAACCAACAATGTTGGTGAGTATGTGAAGCAGCTAGAGACCTCATACACTGCTGGTGGCATTGCAAATTGGTGCAGCCATTTTGGAGAAAAGTTTGGTGATTCAACAAAAGTTAAATATAGAGTCACCGTCTTACCCAACAATTCTACTCCTAGGTATATTCACAAGAAAATTGAATACATACATCCACTCAAAAACTTACCCATGAATGTTCAAGAAAATACTACTCATAATAAGCAAAAAGTAGAAAAAGAGTCTAAATATTCATGAACTAATGAATGGATAAACAAAATGTTAGTATATCCATAAAAAGGAATGTAGTTTTGATACATGCTACAACACGGATGATCTCTTGAAAATATCATGCTAAGTAAAAGCAACCAGACATAAAAGGTCACATATTGTATGATTCCATTTATATAAAATGTTCAAAATAGTCAAACCCATGAAGATAGAGTGTGTATTAGTGGTCTCCAGGGGCTGGGGGTTAGGGGGAATAGGGAGCCATTGCTCGTAGGTATAAAGTTTCTATTCTGGAGTGATGGAAATGCTCTGAAATTAATTAGTGTTGATGGCTACACAATTCTGTGAATACACTAAAAAACGTGGAAATACTTATTTTTAAAGAGTGAAATTTATGATATATAAATTGTAAAAGAAAAGAATTCTAGAATGAGGTTGATAGCTAAGGTTGCTAAATATTGTATTTCTTTTTTTTAAAATGCAGGGATAAAACTTTCCAAAGAATTAAAAAAAAACTGTGATTACATAACACACACACACACACACACACACACACACACACACATATATATAAAATAAATATACATATTTTATATAATATACTTAGACCAAAGTAAAGTATAAGTTCTCAACAGGTAACTATAAGATCTCATGATATACATATATATACTTTATTCTTGTGATAGCTATATATAAATGGAAATTATCTAGCTTTTGAATTAATAGAAAAAACATTGAAATTTATACGTAAATGTAAATGAGGAATTTTTTTTGAAGATTGTGTTTTGTAAAAATTCTTCTTTAAAACTTTATCAACAATGATAGATATACGTGATTTCTTCTTATGCAAACTTATATCACTTACAATAAGTAATTTTCATATTACTCTCTAAGGAATAAAATGAAAAACTGAGTAGATCAAAATGTAGAATGGTTGGAGTTGCAACACTGACCTCTATCTGATTTTTCTCCCTCAGGAGATATACCTTTAAATAAGCAATTTCAGTGTTTAGCCTTGTATCCCTTTGATAAATTCACTTTTCTTCTATCTTACATAATTTCTTTATAAAGACTTCATAACCTAAGATTCCAAATGGAATGAATATGATTTTTCTTTACCCTTGAAATAAAGAATATTTTATTTTACACCTTTTTTTAATATCTGTGACTTAATATTTTAAGGTATTGCTTTAAGACAGGTTGAAAAACACCTTTTGTGTTAAAATAGCAAATATTTTCACTTACCATGCATATATCTCCAAGGTTAATGCTAATTCAAAGATATTTTACAGAGTATATAATGTGTATTTCTCTCTTTCTATTTAAAAACATATAGCATACACACAACTTCAAATTCTCCATGGAAAACAGTGAGAATAAAAAACATACACATTCATCTAATCACAGGCATACATGCATTTTATTAGCTAAGAAAGCAATAAAAAAATGTTGACACTAAAATTTAATCAAGACCTTATCTTTCAGAAATCTGTTTTGAAACACTTAAAATTTTATCTTTCTTCATTAACATAAAAGTATAAATCCAAGATTTATTATGCATCTGTGACCCTCTGTTTCAACTGCAACTTAAAGTTCTATTCAAAATCTTATTTCAAAATCCTCAAAAATGTTGGAATCTAGAGGCAAGTGGCAGAAACAATCATTTGTATTCAGGTCTCTTTTAAAAGGGAGATGTATGTGTATACCTAACCATTTATAAAGGGCCTGTATTCTTCAGTGGATTAGTTTAGTTTATTTACAAGGAGAATTTTCATGTTTGTATTTCAACCACAGATAACTTTCTGAAATGAAAAGTTATACTTCCTCAGCTATAAGGAACAACAATAGCAACAAAACAAACTTCTAGATCTTCTATTTTTAAGGCACTAACATTTTGCAAGTTATAACTCCAACAGTACTCACATGCATTCAGAAATGAAATACATGTAATTCAATACTGAAGTACTCTGTTCTTATATTTTAGAAATTTAAGCAAAAGCCATTTGTGGTGGTAAAATTGTATAAATAATAAAACTGAAATTCTCCCATTACAAATAAAATTTTTTTATTTCTTAAAAGTATATCCAAACATATCTGTAGTATGTCTAATATTTTATGGTTCTTGGTGAAGCATAATTTAAAAATTAAATAATTAGGGCTTCCCTGGTGGCGCAGTGGTTGAGAGTCCGCCTGCCAATGCAGGGGACACAGGATCATGGCCCGGTCCCAGAAGAGTCCACATGCCGCGGAGCGGCTAGACCCGTGAGCCATGGCCGCTGAGCCTGTGCTCCACAACGAGAGAGGCCGCAACAGTAAAAGGCCCATGTACCGCAAAAAAAAAAAATTAAATAATTAACCCCAAATTCTTACTTCTAATGTCTTTTAATCAGTCATATTTGTTGTCTTCTCATATTTTCATAAAAGAGGCATTTTTCCCCTTAGATGCGTGGAATTTTTTTTTTTTTGCACGTGAACACCAAATAACATGTGTTAAAAGGGGGAACTGTAAAAACACAATGTGTATATTAATGTAACATGATATAGTGTATTAGAGCTGATAAATGCCAAGCAAACAGCACATTTAACATGTTGAAGCACACTTTAAGCCTTCCTTTGCTCATGTAAGCTAGGCTTCAAATGTATTTCTCAATTGCTCACTGCAGAATATCTGCAGAACTGAAACAATACTTTCAGTATAAAAATGAAAACCCCTTTGTTTCCACAAAAATCCTTATTCTGTCATCCACTGGCATGAGCTTTCCAGTCATGTTCTCTGCCAGTCCTTACCAGTTTGCCAATTACACAAGCTGCTTCCCAGACATCAGACACAAATTCCACAAGACTGCTGTGCAAGCGTACCCTAATTAACCATCAGCTTAATTAGACAATTTACTGTGTAATTAGCAGGCAATTAGTCAACACCTCTCAGATCTTATTGACTGCTGTGACAGCCTTTCCATCTCTCCACATTCCAATACACAACAGCGACCATGTTTCTAGCACTCTTCAACCCGGTACGACATGGTTCTGGATGGAGAAGTGGGTAATATTATACGACAAAGGAAAAAATCAATATGTAGTCTGTCCAATTATTGAACTGCTTATAAACTTGTCTTTTATTTAATACTGAAAGTTCAATATTAAATATACTTTAAGTACTTGCTCGAAAAATGGCTATAGCGGCAACTTCTTAATATGTTTTATTTCATGTTTTAATGTGAAACACTGCAAATTACATGTACTATGAATTATGCTCCATGATTGACTATGCCTATAACAATTTGAATGAATTTTCTGATCTGCGTGTAAGAGAACTACTTGATTAAATCCTATTAATGTTAATAGCAGTTATAGACACAAACCCCATACACACTGATGGAAGGCATTCTAGAGTTGGGAAGCATTTTCTAGTTTTCAGTGAATTATAAACAGGTTCAGAAATCAGGAATCACGGCTTGGTGTTTTAACATTTACATTAATACTTATTAAGTTTAGATGAAAAGGCGTTTTTAAAAATGTTTTTCTCTGAGCCCGTGTGTATGTTACATAACATCCACTGCTCTTTGAACTGCAATTTCTGATCCTTATAAAATCCTTTCCTTTTTTGGGGGATTTTATGATTGGCAACTAATGAGATTACAACAGCTATAAGAAAGAATAATTCTTTATCTCTTTTGTTTTTCAGAAATATTAAAGATGAATTTTATTGAATGATTTAAAAGTCACAAATCTTCTGCTATTTGAAAGGAACAGAAAAGAAGAATATGTGACCATTCCTTCACAGTTTAATTGGTCAGTTGTCATCTATATTTTCTGTTATCTGATAAACTGCAATAAACATAAAGTACTTATTACAATAGATTTTTTCCTATGTTATTTACACTTTCCCATTACCAATGATTTTTTTTCTTCTTTTTGAATGTAAGGGCCCAAAAATTCTAGGCAAGAAGAGCAATTAGTGAAAGGCAACAGGTGACAATGAGGTTGGCTCATTGGAGCAAACTAGAAAAGGCCATTGTGGCTGTAGCTTAATTGGTACAAGTAGCATGAGATGAGGTAGCTTAATGTAGCTTAATTGGTACAAGTAGAAGGAGATGAGGTCTGAGAGACAGGCAGAAGCTATATGATAAAGCGATTTGTACAAGAATTTTGGATCTTAGTTTACGGGCTATGGAAAGCCATTAGAATGTTTTAAGCAAAGGAGGGGCGTGATATGACTTAGGTTGTAAGAGATCACTTAGACTGTGGTATGGAGGCTGGTGTAGTATTCAGTGAGAAATGACGGTGGCTTAGATGTGGGTGGTACTAGTGGAGATAAGACCTTAAATGAGAAGGGCAAAAATATAGTGATTTTCTATGCTTTAAAAAATGATTACATAACTATTAATGTTTTAGTTTGGCATGCAGATTGTGGTAACAATAATGACAACTCTACTGATACGGTATTTCACATGTTAGAAAATCATTTTTACAATTTTTTTTTTTAATTCAAACTGATCTTCACTAGAATACCATAAAGAAGGGAAAACAGATATTTTGGTCTTGCTTTACCGAAGGTTTAGAGAAGTATAGATGTATATTATAAGTATAAGGTATAGATGATACAAACATAAGCCTCATGATTAGACTGGATTAATCAGAAAAAAGAGACTGTGTTGGGGGCAAGTGGCAGTCATTACTGAAATGGTGAATGGGAGTTACATCATGATTAATAGTGACTTCCAAATTGAATTATGTAATTCCTCTACTTAAAACCTCTTTAGTTCCCTGTTGTCTATAAAATCATATTTAAATTCCCAGCCTAACAGGCCTTGCCCATAGCCACCACAGATACTTATACCACCCTGTGATGCATTATGCTGAATCTTACTTAAGATTCAGCTGCTGAATCTTAAATATGCTTGGCACTCTCAAGACCATGGATGTCCGTGTGCTATCCTTTCTGCCTAGAATAAAGATACAGCTCAAATGTGAAGTCATTTTTCTTTTTAAAAAACTGAGGAAAATACTGCTTTTGAAGTAACATTTTTAGTCTAAGAATCTCTGCTACCTTATGTCAACATTTAGTCGGTCTTCCTGCATCTTTTTGTTGTATATTCTGAACGAGTTTAAATCTTGTAGAGCAAAAACCATTTATACACATACACACATGCACACCATATGAATGGTCAGTGCCTAACAAATGTTTGAGTCAATGAGAAAAAAAAAAGTGTATATAAAGACAACAGTTCTCAAAATACATCCAGTCTAGTCAGTATACCTAAAAGTGACACTTATGACACTTTTAGATAAATTTTAACTTTAATATAGAGTGAATTTGGCAGAAGCTAATGATAAATTGTTCCAAACATATGGGATATTGTGGGAAAACATGCAAATGAATAAGCAGAGCAGGATGAAAAGGGCAGGGATTTAGCTGAAATGAAAGAAGCAGATGGGGAAGTCGGGTAAGTAAAGGTAACTGATGTATGAAAGAAAGTTTGGCTGAATGTTTCTCTAAAAAAACAGTTACTTCCTTAAGCATCTAGTGACACCTTATTTCAGAAATAGTGGTGAATGTGAAGTGACGAATATTGAACACGAAGCTCATCGCAAGTCACGTAAGAAAAAGGAACACAAATAGAACTGCAATTTAAAACGGAATAAATTCTTATAACAAAATAGCCAATGTAGGTATATCTTTAATAAAAATTTGACAGTGAACTAATCACTGGGTTTTATATTTAAAGTTTTTTTCTTAATGAAGGTTAAAGACTATCTTTATGTAGTATGACTAGAATCTTGTTAAAAATCAATAAAGAAAATACAAAGCCAAGGATGGTATTATGGAATTCAAGTCATCTTAATTTCAACCAAGACTGCATCATTCAAACATTCCCAGAATATGGATACTTTTCAAATAGTTCAATTTACAATCTGCAAAAAAATTAAGTGAGAATGGATGAGGGTAAAATCAGTTTCCCAACAGCAGGACTATACTCTAAGGAAATTTCCATTAGCCATAATTATGAGACTTTTCCATTAACCTTGACACTAGTTGCTTAAGAAAAAAGGAGCTGAATGAGAGGTATTTTCCACTACAAGTTAGGTTTTGCTACCAGCTAACCCAGATCAAAATTGTACACATCAATTTATATTATTAAAAAGCCTATTTGAGTCTCACCTTGTCCACTCTACCAAAATGATTAACTAATTAATTAACAAGTGTGAAATCACAGCCTGAGATGGAAAAGAGGTGAAGACGTAATTATATTGGAAAATTGATTGGTCTCCTTCATAGTCGACTAGCCCAAATTGTGAAATAGAAGGCAAAAAAATTTGAGGACAATTTAAATAACTTTAATAATATACTTGGTTAAAAATGCTACTTTGGTTACAATTAAAAGATTTATGTTTAATATTAGAAGTATGTCAACCTGTTTGGAAACATCATAATCTATATTTTACTGAACAAACTAAGCCTGGCATACATGGCGTGCTTGAAAATTATTCATTTAGAACTTTGGGGAGAGGTAGGGAGTATTTTTATTGGATTCTAACTTGCAAGACTTAGCCTCATTATTGCAAGTGTACACACAAATGGGTATGCAAGCACACACACACATTCTTTTGTTGTTGAAGCGATCAAGTTTCTGCTTCTGCTTCACAGAAGAGCTTGCTAAACAGTCTTGAAGTGAACATTTGGATGAAATCTCCCCTAAGACTACTACGTGTGAACTGTAGCCTTTTAAAAAACCCATTCTTTATAATCTGAGGGTGAGTCAATTTTATGAATTATGAATTCAGTCAAAATTACGAATACAGTTCATCTAAATAACAATTAAAGAAACTAACCAGTGAAAATCAAACTATTACTACACAGAAATCACTTATGGTTTTAGCATGTTAAAAAGTTTCCCAGAGGAAAAGCTTATACTGAATGTGTTTAAATAATTATAGTCCTTAGTTAATGTATAGTTAGATATACAATAGAATAATACTACACATTAAAAAAACCTATTTATGTACTAAATTTAAAGCCAGAACTATAGCAGTGAAAATAATGCAATGGAATGTTGTTCATTCACTGTTTCATAGACTTTCATGATAAAGTAATGTAGAAGCTCAATAATAATAAAATATATTAGTTTTGATATAAACTTTTAAAAATCCAGACCTTTATTTCTCATAAGGCCTTCCAAAAGGAGTTATAAGAGTAAACTGTGATTTTCTGTATTGTAATCCAAGGAGAATTACTTAGGCTCTAAAATATAATTATGTATCATATTTGTGAAATTTTTCTTAACACCTTTAAATATTATTTTTTGCATTTATAGTCCTGACAATGTTAGTCCCGATTTTTGTCTGGTTCATAGGTGCTGGCAATTTGTGCAAATGTAGGCAACTTCCTCTCAATTAAGATAATGAGGATCGAAACAAGTTTCTGGAAATCCACATGGGAGAACTGACAACCTACACAGTGAAAAGTCTGCAAACCTTATTATGGGAAGGAAAATGGGACTATTTAAAAAGGAAAAAGACAAGGCTTGCAGATAGGACATGAGAGCTGTCTCCAAGTAACTGAAGAGCTGTCATGTGGAATTGTGGTTTAAATTAGAATCCTATAATTATTCATTCATCTAACAAGTATGTATTGCATCCTTCCTATCTGCCAGACATGGTTCTTGGCACTGGGCATACAGTAGCAAACAAGAAAGATAACATCTCTCTTCTTATGAAGCTTACTTCAAATGGCTAAAACAGAAAATATACAAGTAAATAAATAAATGATTAAGAGCAAGGTAATTTCATATGGTGCCAAGCATGGTGAAGATAAAACAACCAGGGAAATGGGGGACAGACAGAATGGGTTTTGAGTGGTCAGCAAAGAATTCTCTGAGCAGAGAATTTTTGATGTGAAAACTGAATGGGAAGCAAGAACAGCTGTATAAAAAGCTAAGGGCAGAGCCTTCCAGGCAGAGCAAATGCAAGCAAAATGGTCCTAAGACTTGGAGGAGCCTACCATGTTGGAGGACTAGAAGGATGGCTGGAGAAGGGTGGTACAGGAAGATTGGCTTTTCATGACAATGGATTCCCAGAGGTTTTTAATAAATCTTTCTTTCTCTCTCTCTCTCTCTCTCTCTCTCTCTCTCTCTCTCAGTGAAATGGTAGATAGAACCAAAATAGACATAAAATCCTAAGTGCCACTCTGCTTGAAGTAGGGGGTGGTAGGCCCTCAGTGCACCTGTTCAGCTGAACTCCAAACGCTGATGGAGTCAAACTGCCTTCATTTTAGACATAAAGTAATGAGGTTCAGTGAGGATAAATTAGGAAACAGCATCATATAGAGGAAAGAGCCTGAAATAGACCAAAGAGACCTTGGTTCAAAACCTGGCATGGTAAATTTAAGCCTTTGGATGAGTAGAGCCATTTCCATGCTCCTGGGTCTTGTCTGAGGATCGAAGCATGTGAATGAAGCCATCAGGGACAAGCCATCCACCAAGCAGTCTGTCAACTGGCCACAAATGCGCTAGTGAGAATAAGTAACATCACATGGGGAAAAAAGGCCTACCCAACTGAGCCCTGACCAGATTACCAAACTACAGGATCAAGAGCAGATTACTTGTTGCTTTAAGCCACTAAATTGTGGGGTGGTTTGATATACAGCAACAGATAGATAAATGATACGGAAATATCTGCTAGCCTAAAATCGAAAACATGCAGCACCAGATCTCAGATTGAGAGGCAGGCAGAGGCCTCTCTTGAAAACTCAAGAGTAGTCTGTTAGTAATCTGGAAGAATGTTAGTGGAGGCTTAAAACACAGTGTGAAAATTGCTATTGGAGACTGGGAAAAGAGTGGCCTTGGGACTTCCCTGGTGGCGAACTGGTTAAGAATCCGCCTGCCAATGCAGGGGACACGGGTTCAAGCCCTGGTCCAGGAAGATCCCACATGTCGCAGAGCAACTAAGCCCGTGTGCCACAACTACCGAGCCTGCGCTCTAGAGCCCGCGAGCCACAACTACTGAGCCCACGTGCCACAACTACTGAAGCCTGTGTGCCTAGAGCCCGTGCTCTGCAAAAAAGAGAAGCCACCGCAATGAGAAGCTCGCGCACCGCAACGAAGAGCAGCCCCCGTTCGCCGCAACTAGAGAAAGCCCATGTGCAGCAACGAAGACCCAGCGCAGCCAAATAAATAAATAAAATTAATTTTTTTAAAAAAAGAGTGGCCTGTATTACGCAGTGACAGAACAAGTGCCAAGAATGTCACTGGTGATCATTCAGAAGATAGAAAATGTACATAATGCATTTGTGGATCTGACTAAAGAAATCTCTAGACAGAATGCAGAGAGTGTCAGTTGAGTGCTTCTGCCCAAGTATAGTAGGGTACTGTAAGAGAGAAAAGAGCCAAATAAGGATACATTTGACTGCTAGCAAACTTAGAGTGAGTAAAGCAAAGGAGCCTAGGACTTGCCACGTTGGAAAATAAAACTATTCTTCACAGTTCATCTCTCCTGGAAGGAAAAAGATTTTCCAAGTAAGAAATGACCCTGGGGTAAAGATCACATCAAGAGCGTTGCTATATGATACTTTGTGAGGACTTTACAAAGATTTCAATCTGGTCCTAGTAGATTCTTTCAAGTAGACAATACCGATTCTAAGAATCTTTAGGACACTATGTCACAGCAGCAAGACATATTCAAAATGGAGAGAAGTCTGTCTCAAAAAGACTTATGGATGTGGCTTTGGGGCATGGAGTCGGCCCTTAACAGATCTGAAAAGTTTTTAAGAGAGTTTTGTGGTGACATCACTATGACCTAGGACTAAAAGGGATAATTCAAAATAAAGCAAGAAATAGGGATTCCTAACTTTCTATGGTCAGAAAGAGGCTGAAAAGGCTACTCCACTGCCAACATGGACCATCAGCGGTCATTTCTAAACAAAACAAAGCGAAACAAAACTCAGAGGACAGAAGCAAGATCCCAGAAGTTAGGGCCAATAGTGGATAGGAACAATGGATTAGAGAACCACTACTAGAGAGCAGAACTGGATCTTAATTAAGTAAGGGGCCCTGACAACATGTGCCTAACTGAATTCAAAATTGCAATGGACAAGTGATTGCTATTTTCCTTCCATTTCTTCTCTTCCTGAATGAGAGTATCTGCTGTGGTTCTCATGACCATATCATTTTATGTTGGGTGTATAGCAGATAGACAACTTGTCTTTCTATTTCACAGAATCCTGGATAAAGTGAAGGTGAACCTGAACAGCCTTATATGGGTTAGGACCTGATACAGATCACTAGATCATAGACATTGAGCCCCAAATCATTACTGGATGACATTTTGAGTGTCTTGGAATGGGGTGGACGCATTTTGCACGTGGAAGGGATGTGAATTACTGTGACCAGAGGGCAAGTTACAAAGACAGCTGCAATAATCCTTCCATGCTGTATGCATGCCCCTTTGTGATACGACTTTGCTGTTCTTCCCATCAATGAGCAGATGGTATTTACCTACTTCTTGAATACAGCCATGTATATTGTACCTTGTAACTTGCTTTGTCACAGAAAGTACAGTGGAAGTGACAGTGTGTGACTTTTGAGGTCTCAGCAAGGCCTTGCAGCTTTGAGTCTTGCCTTCTTAGAACACTGTTACCCTGTGAACAAGCCCAAGATACTCTCCTTGATGTTGAGATACCAAGAAACAAGAGAGATTATGAAGAGATGGAGAGAAGGGCCCAGCCATCTCAGCAATTACAGCAACTCTGACCAGACAGAGTGGGGTATCACCAGATGAGTGGGGCCATCTTGCCTGTCCCCAGGCATCCCTCCAACTGACTGCAAATGCATGAATGAGCCCAGCAGACATCATGTGATGCAGAAGAACTTCCCATATGAGCTCAGCCAAACTACCAATGTGCATAACTGAGTGAAAAAATAATTGTTGTTCCAACTCCTGGGCTACTTATTTAGCTTTCTCAGACTATTACAGTTGATCCTTGAACAATGCAGACTTGAACTGCGTCCACTTATATGCAGATTTTTTCAATAATTAAGTAGTACAATACTATATGGACCCATGGTTGGTCCAATATGCAGATGTGGAACCACAAATACAGAGGGCTGACTCTAAAGTTATAAGCAGATTTTCAACTTTGCAGGGGGTCGGTAGTCCTAACACCTGTGTTGTTCAAGAGTCGGCTGTATTTCATCTAAAAAAATTATACTATCTATCTTATAGGGATATTGTGAAGATTCAATGAATAACTTATGAAAAGTATTTGGCAATATCTATACATTTTAAGTAATTGATAAATGGTAGTTAGTAATGTGTGTAAAAATAATAATCATAACAACGACCTGCAGTTTCAAACAACATGTTCAAGATAGTGATATAGAAGCAACTTTGGACAGAGACTGTTGTTTCCTAGGTCAAATTTCTTTTCCCTAGATGGCACTGCCTCGCCATACTTGTTAGCCTTCCTCTACGGTATTTATTTACTTGGAAGGAAAAAGAAAAAGAACACCATATTTTAAAATCAACAATTCATTTATGTTAATAAGTTAGACTAATTTATGTCATGATGTCTCCGAGGGCAGAACTATAAAATATGGATGCAACTTATGAGAAGGCCGATTTGGGGACAATAAAAGGAATACATTTCTAAAACAGATCTTTCTATAGCTATAACAGGCTGCAGTGCCTTAAAAGATCTAGCATGTTCTGTCACTAAAGGCATTCAAGAACAGGCTACATTTCTTCTGTCAGGGCTATTGACACATAATTTGGCCAGATAATTTTTATTTCCCATCCTAATACTGTATAATACTTATTCCTTTTTCTCAAAAATTCTCTGCATTTTAAAGGCTTAGTCAACAACCTAAATCTTAATATACAATCCATACATTTAGAAATTCCACTGACATTTTCATTTTTAGACATGTATACATGTACTATAAAAGCAACTTGGGATATGAAAATTTTAAATTGGCCTTTTCTCCCTTGATTGAGATCAATACTCAGAACAATCCATTTTTTATGTGTTAACTGTCTGTTCACATGGCTGGAAGAAAAATAAACTCAATATGCTGTTGCCAAGTAATCTATGTATTCATTTACTAATTCATTTATCAAGAATATCTATGAAACATTTATCAAACTCTTCCTATACACTAAGCATTGTGGTATAAGATTGTATTTTATGCAAACAGTCAAAATCAATACTTTGATGCCAAAGAAATAATGAAGAACCTTAAATATTTCTCAGATTTTAGTTTTCAGTATTTTATGTTGAGAGAGACTCATTATTTGTACACCTACATACCTAATTATTTGATACTTATTAAAACAAAATATATGCATTCAAGACATTTTCTTACTAAAAATAAATTACAAGCGTACTGTAATAGCTACATATAGCTTATAAATGAAGTGAACTTCTGCTTAGGTTTGAATTTGATTTATGATAGTTAGAAACACTTCTGAGTTTATCTGGGTAGTGATGAAGATATATGCACCCTGCAGTTAGATATTCCATATTTGCAGTATATAATATGTGGCTACCTATAAGAAAAAAATTTATGATATAATCAGCAAAAACAAAGTGTTTTATGTATTTCTTATCAGTATAATGCAAACACAGGTCAGGAGGTTATTTTATGTGAAATCTAAACAATTTCTAATATTCCCAGTTAAACAGAGCATTACTCTGGTTTGTCAGGACACTTTAGCTTTAATTAAGCTTGACAGATTGATTTCTTCCCTACCTTTTAAAACTTGAACTCAATATATATTTATATTAAAATGTATAATTATATTTTAAATATTTTTATCATGATATTTCAAATATTGTCTTTATAACACATAAACAGAATCTCAAGAAAAGCAAGCTAGGTATTTTGGGACACTCTAGGAAAGTCTGATTTGGGAAGGAAAAATATAGTTAATAAAAGCCACCTTTGATGTTATTTAACACAAAAGCAAACATAGACCTTTTTATATTTGACATTAAAAATCTTATCATTTGCCTCCCTAAAGAAAGCACATACAGCTTTTATACAGACTGCACAGTAAAGAATAATAATATTTCTGTTTACTGAGATAACAACTGGCATTTCACTGTAAGTCAATGGTCTTTCGTTGCTACAGCATATTAGACCTCAATCTGGCATCTACAAATGTCGAGTATAAAAAATATATATATAGGATGAAAATCAAAGCATGCTCCAAACTCCCCAAAAAAATAAAAAAAGGGAAACAAAGTTCACCTAAACATATTTGCTGCAGAAAGCACTGTAATATTCATCTGTCAATCTAGAAAAACAATGAGGGAGCCACACTGTCAGTAGGACAGGATAATAAAATTTCCAGCAGATGTTCAGGCAGGGCTCTAATTTTTACTGAACTCCCTTGGCAAGCATTTAATTTCTTTATCATATGCAAGCTCGGCAAATTGTACTTCATCAAAACTGTATTGTGAAATATTAATATTTCATATGATAACAAAACTGCATAGAATAACCTTTGTCATATTAAGAGCACCCAAATTTCAAATGTCAAGACTCTGAATTTTAATACATTTTAAGTAGACTCTTGAAATCGCATACTAAACTGTAATAAGGCTAATCTAAATTGGCATGCTATAATGCCACACAAATGTATTGCACATATAATACTTTAATAGATGTCTTTAGTAAGAGGCTATGAAAAACATGTGTTTACAATACTGAGTTTTATACTACAATATTTCACCAATAAGAAAGCACAAAACTCATAAGACAATAATAAATTCACAAAAATTTAATCACTAATTAGAGACAATATAAGAACACAAAATGAAAAGAAGTAGATCTCTATGAAGCAAAATGACTACTTTGCAAAATCAAGTACGGAAAAAATCATTTTTGAAAATAGAAGTATATAAGCCCAAGGTGGCATTGTTATTTATGTCATTACAATCTGCACAGATACATTTAAAATAGTTTTTGCACAAATATTTTGTTGTACGCACCATCAAAGTAAGTAAAGTGGAGCTTTCTAAAACCCCCGTCATTATATTTTATGTGCCAACTTTAATTTGCATTTGTCCATAACTCTCCTTTTGAACCAGCATCACAGACTACTGAATTGGTAGATTAAATTCAAATTGGAGGTTCAGAAGGAAGTTAGCTCCCACATTTATTTCTGCTGGTGATCCTAATAAAGGCAACTGCTCTTAGGTTATTGAAAGAGACAGCTTCACAAATCAATGCATGTCACCAACAGAGTAAAGACAGATGTCTCTGATTAATCAGAATTCAATTTTTGTAAGCAAACAGGAAGTTCAAAGCAAACACTTTTTCTCCCTACAATTCTTCCCTTATACCTGATTAGCCACCTATTTCTGTTTACATATAAAATTTTTTAAATAGCATAACTAAAGTAGTCATTAAGTGATATCTGAGACTCAGTTTTTCTCAACGGATTAAACATTTGATTATAGCTTCCAAGTAATTCTTAAGGAAGAATTGAAATAAAAACAAATGTAATGTCAATATTCTACAAGGTTGTAAACAACTGATTAATGATATTCTAAAGCTAAATCCAATATGTTGTTTATTTTTACGCTTTGTTTAACCAAAGTATTTCTAAGTATTCAGCCAATTTATGAAGAAACCTCCCTTTAGCTATTTAAACATAAAAATATTTAACCTTTTATTTCATGCACTAGTTTTCTAACTTTTGAGGATTCTCTAGATATTCTTGATCACACTTCATAGCATCTTGTAAAGCTGTCAGAATAAAACAGCTGTGATGTTTTAGCCATAATAATGCCAGCTATTGATCCTAGTAAGAGGTGAAAGAAGAAGAGAATGTGCTTAATGGGGCATATTTGTTGTGTATTATTTTCTTTGCCTAAGGATAAGGATGATTTAAATAATGATATTCCTTTCTCAGTCAGTAGATTCACACATTCTTATACATTAATTATTACTAACTACTGGTAAGTACTAAATATATCGATAGGTGTAGCATTTAAAATTTTATCAATAAAGGGCCGAAAAATGTTAAATTTTGTTGCTTTTTTCTAATCCAAAACCGTATAAGGATGTAACCCTCTATTATATAAATTATTCCACTTTGAAAACATTCACTTATATGCTTTCTGTACTTTAAAGAATCAATCTGAACTTTAATATGTAGTTTATTTTCTACTAAGTATGTCCACTTGCATTGTGAGTACAAAGTCATGATATCAAATTAAACTCAGGTATTGTATTTGGGGAAAGGTTTCTGTATTTAAAAATTCAAGAAGAATCTTATTCCCAGCACCAGTAAGTTACAGTAAGTGATTTTTTTTGACACGGCTTTGATTCCAGGATTATGTCCAAATAAAATTCATTGTCTCTTTAACTTTGAGTTGAGGCATCTGTCCTCATTCACATACATCCAGAAATCACAAAACAATTAATAATGCTGACATAAGAATAAGTGAGTTTGTGATTATTAAATGAAATAGACACTCTGTAGTATTTATATTTTTGACGCTTCTTAGACAAAACACAATGAAAACTCTATGCCATTCCCCCTCCATGGGACAGAAGAATAGAAGGAAATTAAAGACTCATTTGTAATAATAGGTTTTATCCAGTAGTTCAATAACAGTTATTTATAGGTCAGAAAAACCTTTCCATTATAATATTTATGCCCTAATTAAAATACATGATAGATATTTAAACATGACTTCAAAAATAATTTCTTACCTTATCAAGAGAGAAAGTTTTGGTCAGAGCAAAGCCCCATCCAGCTTCAAAAGCTCGACGAATCATTGACGAACTGGTAGTTGGAGTTGCACTGGCAAGACCAAAAGGATTTGTAAACTTCAATCCAGCCATTTCCACACTAATGTCCACCAGATCAATAGGAGTATAAAAGAGGGGTAGTTCAGGTGTGGCAGAAACTGAAGCTCCATATTGTGACTGTGAAAAAACAAATAGCCAATAATTATTCTTGTATCACATCTGATTTTTCCATATAATCTTTTACAAAAATCACTACAGCACAGCATTTAAATTAATATAGATTACATCAGTCTGTTTGGAATGATGAAAATTAGCAAAAAAGTCAGTTAGCAGAGAACCAAATTCATATAATATCATCTTTTTCTAATTTAAAAGGTAGTTTAGAGAGTACTAATGGAAATAATATCAATTAAATAAACAATAAAACTACACTTAAAACATTCTGAGATTCAAATACAAAAGGGAATAATTTCAGAATTTATCTCCTTGGTCCCATTAGCCCAACCTTTTTGTACTTAATTTGTGGAAATGTCTTTAGTGCTCAGAGATAAGGGCAACAGCAAGTCAGGAGTCCTAAATTCAATTTCCAGTAACCTCACTCTATTTATGAGATTTTAGGAAAGCCACCTAACACATCCTTTCCTTTTCTCCTTTACCGTTTTCAGTACAGCAGCATGAATGCTGGTTTCCTACCTCCTAGGGATATTGGAAAATGCATGAGATCAAAAGCCACAGGGAGACATCTAATTTGGAAAGTGGGTAATGTATTCATGTGCATGAGGGGACATTCTTCAGAAACCAAACAGGTACCAAACAGTATAGAAATTTCAACTGTAATCTCTCAAAACTGTAAAACTACCTTTGTTAAATGAACATAGTTAAAAGCAACTTTGCATTACTGGAAAGATTCAATCAAAAAACACTTCACAAAGTGCATGGCCCACTGAAACACAGTAGGTGCTTGCTAAATGTTGTCTATCTGATTGCAGAGGTTATTGAACATTTCATCAGGTCTTTTGTTCGTAAAATGTCTCTGTCTTGGAGGAGCTTCAAGATGGTGGAACAGTAAGACGCGGAGATCATCTTCCTCCCCACAAATACATCAGAAATACATCTACATGTGGAACAGCTCCTACAGAACCCCTACTGAACGCTGGTAAAAGGCCTCACACCTCCCAAAAGGCAAGAAACACCCCACATACCTGGGTAGGGCAAACGAAAAAAGAAAAAACAGAGACAAAAGAATAGGAACGGGACCTGCAAAAGAATAGGAACGGGAGGGAGCTGAAGGAGGAAAGGTTTCCACGCACTAGGAAGGCCCTTTGCGGGCAGAGACAGCAGGTGGCAGAGGGGGGAAGCTCGGAACCGCGAAGGAGAGCACAGCAACAGGGGTGCGGAGGGCAAAGCAGTGAGATTTCCGCACAGAGGATCGGTGCCAACCAGCACTCACCAGCCCAAGAGGCTTGTCTGCTCACCAGCCGGGGTGGGCGGGGGCTGGGAGCTGAGGCTCGGGCTTCGGTCGGAGCGCAGGGAGAGGACTGGGGTTGGCGGCGTGAACACAGCCTGCAGGGGGTTAGTGCACCACGGCTAGCCGGGACGGAGTCCGGGGAAAAGTCTGGACCTGCCGAAGAGGCAAGAGACTTTTTCTTCCCTCTTTGTTTCCTGGTGCGCGAGGAGAGGGGTTTAAGAGTGCGGCTTAAAGGAGCCCCAGAGACGGGCATGAGACGCTAAGGCCGCTGCTGCCGCCACCAAGAAGCCTGTGTGCGAGCACAGGTCACTATCCACACCTCCCTCCCTGGAGCCTGTGCAGCCTGCCACTGCCAGGGTCCCGTGATCCAAGGACAACTTCCCCGGGAGAACACATGGGGTGCCTCAGGCTGGTGTAACGTTGTGTTGGCCTCTGCTGCCGCAGGCTCACCCCACATCCGCACTCCTCCCTCCCCCCGGCCTGAGAGCGCCAGAGCCCCCGAAGCAGCGGCTCCTTTAACCCCATCCTGTCTGAGCAAAGAACAGACGCCCTCAGGCGACCTACAAGCAGAGGAGGGGCCGAATCCAAAGCTGAACCCCCGGAGCTGTTGAGAACAAAGAAGAGAGAGGGAAATCTCTCCCAGCAGCCTCAGAAGCAGCGGATTAAATCTCCACAATCTACTTGATGTACCCTGCATCTCTGGAATACCTGAATAGACAATGAATCATCCCAAATTGAGGAGCTGGACTTTGGGAGCAACGATATATATATTTATTTTCCCCTATTTCTCTTTCTGTGAGGGTGTATGCATATGTTTCTGTGTGTGATTTTGTCTGTATAGCTTTGCTTTTACCATTTATCCTAGGGTTCTGTCTGTCCGTTTTCTTGTGTGTAATAGTTTTCAGCATTTGTTATCATTGCTGATTTTGTTTTTTGGTTTGGTTGTTCTTTCTTTCTTTCTTTAATTACATTAAAGTATTTTTTGTAACTATTTTTTGTTTTTTATTATAATATTTTTTTTTTAAATCTTTTTCTTTCTCCCTTTTATTCTGAGCTGTGTGGATGACAGGCTCTTGGTGATCCAGCCAGGCATCAGGGTTGTGCCTCTGAGGTGGGAGAGCCAAGTTCAGCACATTGATCCACCAGAGACCTCCCAGCTCCATGTAATATCAAATGGTGAAAATCTCCCAGAGATCACATCTCAACGCCAAGACCCAGTTCCACTCAACGACCAGCAAGCTACAGTGCTGGACACCCTATGCCAAACAACTAGCAAGACAGAAACATAACCCCACCCATTAGCAGAGAGACTGCCTAAAATCATAATAAAGCCATAGACACACCAAAACACACCACCAGACGTGGACCTGCCCACCAAAAACACAAGATGCAGCCTCACTGACCAGGACACAGGCATTGGTCCCCTCCACCAGGAAGACCACACAACCTACTGAACCAACCTTAGCCACTGGGGGCAGACACCAAAAACAATAGGAACTATGAAGCTGCAGCCTGCAAGAAAGAGACCTCAAACACGGTAAGTTAAGCAAAATAAGAAGACAAAGAAACACACAGCATATGAAGGAGCAAGGTAAAAACCCACCAGACCTAACAAATGAAGAAGAAATAGGCAGTGTACCTGAAAAAGAATTCAGAATAATGATAGGAAAGATGATCCGAAATCTTGGAAATAGAATGGAGAAAACAGAAGAAACGATAACAAGGACCTAGAAGAACTAAAGAGCAAATGAACAATCATGAGCACCACAATAAATGAAATTAAAAATTCTCTAGAAGGGATCAATAGCAGAACAACCAAGGCAGAAAAACGGATAAGTGACCTAGAAGATAAAAGAGTGGAAATAGCTACTGCAGAGCAGAATAAAGAAAAAAAAATGAAAAGAATTGAGGACAGTATCAGAGACATCTGGGACAATATTAAACACACCAACATTCGAATTATAGGGATCCCAGAAGAAGAAGAGAAAAAGAAAGGGACTGAGAAAATATTTGAAGAGATTATAGTTGAAAACTTCCCTAATATGGGAAAGGAAATAGATAATCAGGTCCAGGAAGGACAGAGAGACCCATACAGGATAAATCCAAGGAGAAGTACGCCAACACACATATTAATCAAACTATCAAAAACTGAATATAAAGAAAATATATTAAAAGCAGCAAGGGAAAAACAACAAATAACATACAAGGGAATCCCCATAAGGTTAACAGCTGATCTTTCAGCAGAAACTCTGCAAGCCAGAAGGGAGTGGCAGGACGTATTTAAAGTGATGAAAGGGAAAAACCTAAAACCAAGATTACTCTATCCAACAAGGATCTCATTCAGATTTGACGGAGAAATTAAAAACTTTACAGACAAGCAAAAGCTAAGAGAATTCAGCACAACCAAGCCAGCTTTACAACAAATGCTAAAGGAACTTCTCCAGGCAGGAAACACAAGAGAAGAAAAAGACCTACAATAACAAACCCAAAACAAGAAGAAAATGGTAACAGGAACATACATATCGATAATTACATTAAATGTAAATGGATTAAATGCTCCAACCAAAACACACAGACTGGCTGAAGAGATACAAAAACCAGAGCTGTATATATGCTGTCTACAAGAGACCCACTTCAGACAGGGACACATACAGACAAAGTGACGGGATGGAAAAAGATATTCCATGCAAATGGAAATCAAAAGAAAGCTGGAGTAGCAATTCTCATATCAGACAAAATAGACTCTAAAACAAAAACTATTACAAGAGACAAAGAACGATACTACATAATGATCAAGGTATCAATCCAAGAAGAAGATATAGCAATTGTAAATATTTATGCACCCAACATAGGAGCACCTCCATACATAAGGCAAATACTAACAGCCATGAAAGGGGAAATCAACAGTAACACAATCATAGTAGGGGACTTTAACACCCCACTTTCACCAATGGACAGACCATCCAAAATGAAAATAAATAAGGAAACACAAGCTTTAAATGCTACATTAAACAAGATGGACTGAATTGATATTTATAGGACATTCCGTCCAAAAACAACAGAATACAATTTCTTCTCATGTCCTCATGGAACATTCTCCAGGATAGATCATATCTTGGGTCACAAATCAAGCCTTGTTATATGTAAGAAAATTGAAATCATATCAAGTATCTTTTCTGACCACAACGCTATGAGACTAGATATCAATTACAGGAAAAATATGGAAAAAATACAAACACATGGAGGCTAAACAATACACTACTTAATAACCAAGAAATCACTGAAGAAATCAAAGAGGAAATCAAAAAATACCTAGAAACAAATGACAATGAAAACAGGATGACTCAAAACCTATGGGATGCAGCAAAAGCAGTTCTAAGAGGGAAGTCTATAGCAATACAATCCTACCTTAAGAAACAAGAAACATATCAAATAAACAACCTAACCTTACACCTAAAGCAATTAGAGAAAGAAGAACAAAAAACCTCCAAAGTTAGCAGAAGGAAAGAAATCATCAAGATAAGATCAGAAATAAATGAAAAAGAAATGAAGGAAATGATAGCAAAGATCAATAAAACTAAAAGCTGATTTTTTGAGAAGATAAACAAAACTGATAGCCAGACTCATCAAGAAAAAAATGGAGAAGACTCAAATCAACAGGATTAGAAATGAAAAAGGAGAAGTAACAACTGACACTGCAGAAATACAAAGGATCATGAGAGATTACTACAAGCAACTATATGCCAATAAAATGGACAACATGGAAGAAATGAACAAATTCTTTGAAAAGCACAACTTTATGATAAAAACTCTCCAGAAAGTAGGCATACAGGGAAGTTACCTCAACATAATAAATGCCATATCTGACAAACCCAGAGCCAACATCTTTCTCAATGTTGAAAACCTGAAACCACTTCCACTGAGATCAGGAACAAGATAAGGTTACCCACTATCACCACTATTATTCAACATAGTTTTGGATGTTTTAGCCACAGCAATCAGAGAAGAATAAGAAATAAAAAGAATTCAAGTCGGTAAAGAAGTAAAACTCAGTGTTTGCAGGTAACATGATAGTCTACATGGAGAATCCTAAAAGTGCTACCAGGAAACTACTAGAGCTAATCAATGGATTTGGTAAAGTAGCAGGATACAAAATTAATGCACAGAATCTCTGGCATTCCTATACCCTAATGATGAAAAATCTGAAAGAGAAATTAAGGAAACACTCCCATTTACCAATGCAACAAAAAGAATAAAATACCTAGGAATAAACCTAACTAAGGAGACAAAAGACCTGTATGCAGAGAATTGTAAGACACTGATGAAAGAAATTAAAGATGATACAAATAGATGGAGAGATTATACCATGTTCTTGGATTGGAAGAATAAACATTGTGAAAATGACTGTACTAACCAAAGCAATCTACAGATTCAATGCAATCCCTATCAAACTACCACTGGCATTTTTCACAGGACTAGAACAAAAAAATTCACAATTTGTATGGAAACACAAAAGACCCTGAATAGAAAAAGCAATCTTGAGAATGAAAAACGGAGCTGGAGGAATCAGGCTCCCTGATTTCAGACTACACTACAAAGGTACAGTAATCAAGACAGTATGGTAATGGCACAAAAACAGAAATATAGATGCATGGAACAGGATAGAAAGCTCAGGGATATACCCACACACATATAGTCACTTTATCTTTGATAAAAGAGGCAAGAATATAGAATGGAGAAAAGACAGCCTCTTCAGTAAGCGGTGCTGGGAAAACTGGACAGGTATATGTAAAAATAATGAAATTAGAACACTCCCTAACAGCATACACAAAAATAAACTCAAAATGGATTAAGGACATAAATGTAAGGCCAGACACTATCAAACTCTTAGAGGAAAACATAGGCAGAACACTCTATGACATAAATCACAGCAAGATCCTTTTTGACCCACCTCCTAGAGAAATGGAAATAAAAATAAACAAATGGGACCTAATGAAACTTAAAAGCTTTTGCACAGCAAAGGAAACCATAAACAAGATGAAAAGACAACCCTCAGAATGGGAGAAAATATTAGCAATTGAAGCAACTGACAACAGATTAATCTCCAAAATTTACAAGCAGCTCATGCAGCTCAATATCAAAATAACAAACAACCCAATCCAAAATTGGGCAGAAGACCTAAATAGACATTTCTCCAGCAAAGATATACATACTGCCAACAAACACATGAAAGAATGCTCAACATCATTAATCATTAGAGAAATGCAAATCAAACTACAATGCGATATCATCTCACACCGGTCAGAATGGCTCTCATGAAAAAATCTACAAACAATAGATGCTGGAGAGGGTGTGGAGAAAAGAAAACCCTCATACACTGTTGGTGGGAATGTAAATTGATACAGCCACTATAGAGGACAGTATGGATTTTCCTTAAAAAACTAAAAATAGAACTACCATACGACCCAGCAATCCCACTACTTCACATATACCCTGAGAAAACCATAATTCAAAAAGATTCATGTACCACAATGTTCACTGCAGCTCTGTTTACAATAGCCAGGACTTGGAAGCAACCTAAGTGTCCATCAACAGATGAATGGATAAAGAAGATGTGGCACGTATATACAATGGAATATTACTCAGCCATAAAAAGAAACGAAATTGAGTTATTTGTAGTGAGGTGGATGGACCTAGAGTCTGTCATACAGAGTGAAGTAAGTCAAGAAAGAGAAAAACAAATACCGCATGCTAACACATATATATGGAATCTAAAAAAAAAAATGGTCATGAAGAACCTAGGGGCAAGATGGGAATAATGATGCAGACCTACTAGAGGATGGACTTGAGGACACGGGGAGGGGGAAGGGTAAGCTGGGACAAAGTGACAGAGTGGTAGTATATATATGGACATATATACACTACCAAATGTAAAATAGATAGCTTGTGGGAAGCAGTCGCATAGCACAGGGAGATCAGCTCGGTGCATTGTAACCAGCTAGAAACGGGGGATAGGTAGTGTGGGAGGGAGAGAGATGCAAGAGGGAAGAGATATGGGGATATATGTATGTGTATAACTGATTCACTTCGTTATAAAGCAGAAACTAACACACCATTGTAAAGCAATTAGATTCCAATAAAAATGTTAAAAAAAAAGTCTCTGTCTCTCTCCTTCTCTTCCTCCCTCCCTTTCTCTCTGTTTATCTCCGAAAGACAAATAATACTGACAAATATAAAGAGGATGAATTTTCTCAGCCAAAGTGGTCACTGAATGGACAGGTCTAGTTAATTCTAAAGTTAGAACTCTTTTCTCTTGTGAATCATCACTCAAAAGTTGTTTGAGTAGAACTTTAATTTTACAGGAGTGTGTCTCAAGTAGATAAAGATTGCCATGACCTGCATAAAAATTATTTCTAGACCTCCACCATTTATAATGCAAAGTTAAGTTCATGTAATATGTAAAAAGGCATCAAACTTGTCAATTGAAAGACTAATGTGTCTCTGGTGCCTGCAAAGAGGTACCTGATGGCATCTAGCCTTCAGCTGTGGCAGGCATCTTTTGCCAACAATATTCTGGGTTTCAAGGGACATTTCTGAATGTTGTGCAGTCCCATTGTAAGCATAATGTCTTCTGTTCTCACGTGGATGGCAATAATATTAAAAGGATTATTAGCAAAGCCAAAAGTTATAATGCATAATATAAGGAAGTGAGGGATAATCTGAGTCATGTTAATTTGAGGTGTGTGTCTGTCTGTGTCTGTGTGAATATGTACAGGGATAGGTGAGGAAATAAACACCTTCAGTGAGATTTTCTTAGCTCTGAATAATCATAATTTAAATTGAATCAAGGAACTTCAAGGTTAGACTATGGAAGAATTTCCTGACACCACAATTTGGTTAACACCAGGGAAATTTTAGAAGCCCCTTCCATGTTTGAGGAGCCTTAGAAACTTTGGGCAATCTTTGGTCTGATGATGATAGCAGAAATACTTATGGTTCCATGTTCATTATTAGGTGAGGTGAATGACACTACATTTTCTCCTTTTTTCATGGCTTTGTACTGAAATAACTAATCTCTTCAATCTCACAGATGAATTTTAGTTTGTCAATAATTATAGCTATATAGCATTAGACAATAGCCCAAGGACGTAGATACATATGTGTAGTTTAACTTGCATTTCTTAATTTACGTAGTTTTAAATACATAAAGCATTGCTTTGGAATTCTTAAGAAGGTTGCTGCCTTAATATTTAGAAAGGGAATGATGTGGCCAAACTCTGCAAGATTTTCCTTAAGCTTCAAAACAAAAACGAAAAGCAAACAACAATACAAATAACAAAAAAATCAATATACACACAAATGTCAAATGAGAAGTATACTTTCTTATTAAAATGTATATTTTATTTCATTGACAAAACTACTACTGATGTATATGCAGATATGACATAACCTAAAATCTTTAGTTGTAATATGCATTCTTTTTTCATATTGTACATACAGGGCTATTTTTTTGTTTTGTCTTTGTGCCTTTTAACCACAGTGTGGTGCTACAGCAAACCAGTCTGGTCAACCTCACACTACACTCAAGCCTTAATGTACGCTTCATTTTCTGAAGTTTAAAAGCTTGTTCCTCTCTGCACCCTTGCTCAGGGAACTTAAGCATCTCAGATTTCAGCTCTCACCACAAGGCTAATTCCTCCCAAATCCAAATTGCAACCTCCAAATTTAGATTTCCAAGAGACTTCAGGACCTTTGGATGTGGATGCTTTGTCATTAATTCAAACTCAACTCCTTCAAAATGTACCTCATCGTACATTCCCTTCTAAAGAATATGTTATTCAGATTTTCAATTTCAGACTGTATTATTTTTCCAGTCATCTGATAGTGTTAGTAAGCAATGAAGGTAAGAAACAACCTAGATGTTGAATAATGAGGACTAGCTCCCCAATGATACAACTGTACAAAGAATGTTATACTGGCCTCAGGAATGACACAGAAAAAAAGAATGTATTGACATAGAAGAGTGATTATCCTGTAATAAGTGAAAACATTAGTGATGAACAAAACAGACAAGGTCTCTGAAGCTTACATACAGAAAAATGTAAATAAAACTACCAACCAACCAACTGAACACAAAATTAAAACCACAGATCATTCATCACACTGCCACTTGTCTCCATGCATTATCTTAGGTATTCCAACTAGCCTGAAATATAACCAAACACTTTCTTCACCCATCAAGCTCCTAATCATCCTTCCAAACTCAACTCATTCATGAAAGAATATGCTTCCTGGGGCATTTCCTTAATAGACTTCATATAGTTGTCTAAAGTAGCTGACTCTTTTCTTTGATATTTTATCATTTAAAATATGGCTGTACCTCAGTAGTCATCATACTGTGCAGTACATGTTGATTTTCTCTTCAAACAGAGCATAAGCTCCTTGAGGGCAGAGACTATAACCTATTCAAGTTAGTATCTCCATTAGAATTTGAAATATTTGTAAAATATATGTTTAGATTACATTATATCATATTATATATAAAATACTTACTCTTAAAGGCAAATGTGCCCCTTGTAGAGACAAAGATAAATAAAATCACTTTCCCATAAGGCAACCCTCATTATTTATATCTTTATAATTATTTTTAATACACAATGCTTTTCGACATTCTCATTGTCCTTTGTTGGATATCTCATTTACCTTCTATTTTCTGAAACTGAGGAGTCTGCTAAAGTAGTTAAAAGGGTCAAATACAGGAACTTGAATTTTAAAAAAATTTCCCTCTTCTCTCTGCTCTCTAATTCAGGAATCAACTTATAATCTGGACATCACCACAATCTCTCTGGTTGTTCAAAATGCACTTAATAGAAACCAAAAGAAAACTACAGAATCAAAAGAGACTGAAGTGATAAAGAACTGAGATCAGGATGGAGGGCAAGGGTAAAAATAGAGATTAAGGAAAAACTAAATATTCAGCAGATTTTTAGAGAGTAAAAATCAAAAGTAACACTTCTTTTATAAAAGCCATTGTCAGCCACATGAGATATTGAGAATGAGAGAGATGTCTAAAGATGACTTTTGTAAAAATTGCCTTTTTCCCCCTCAGAATTTTTTAGGGGAGACTGAGAAAAGATTTTAGTTACTTACAATTCAATCTAAAAAAAATAACTCGATGACATGCATAGACCATGAGAGTTCCAAAATTTATATGAGTTACACTTAAATGATCTACAAAATCCTTCAAGGAGCTTCACTACCTGCAGAATACAGAATAATCTCTTTAGCACTATATAATCCCAGTTGTGATCTGGGCTCTTCCCTTTCCCTATACTTTCTAATCACATCTTTCACCCTTTCTAATCTCATCTACTACCATTCCCTCACATCTTATGCTTCAGTTTATTAAACCACTTATAATTTCTCAAACAAAACAATGTCATTAATGCATCTATGCATTATGACTTTTTATTTTTCCTAAAATGTCACTTCCTGCCTGGCTTTTCTGCTCTGAAAATTCCAACTAGTCCTGCAAGAGTCAGTCTTGCTGTCATCTCCACCAAGAAACTTCCCCAGCTATCCACAAGCTCACTTGTTCCCTTATCATACTCTGTACTTGGTTGCTTACATGTATGTGTCTCCCATCTAATTTACTTTCAGCACCAAACATAAGACTTAACAGAAAGATGCTTAAAATATTTGTTGAATGCATCAGACTACTGTCCATGGGTACTTAGCCTCTTTTTTCCATCAGTTCCCATAAGATGATAATCAGTTTAGATGAAATAATCATTAACAGTATTCCAGATATTTAAAAAGTCCAATATTCTATTATTTTAATGTAGAGTAACATTCGACTCTTACCGCTGGAAGACTACTGAATTTATTAGCAAAGGCTCTCAAAAGAGCCATCTAGTAGGAATGGTAAATAACTGTTCTAGGCAATCAAGTTCCTATGTAAATACAGGCATTCTATAATTCAGTCACACAAAGTGACATAAAAATTCACCTCACAATTTTGCCAGGATCCAGCTTAAAATAACACATTTTTTGGCCCTCCATGACTTTTAACTTCCAGATTCAAATGGACTCCTTTGGTTCCAGGTAACAGAAACTAGGTTCAGAAGATTATTATGAGGGTATAGAAGTATCTCATGTAACAGCAGGAAAACAGCAAGGCATCCAGGAAGAGCTGGGAATCCTCACGGAAAGCCATAGGATCTGTCTCTTGCTCTCTCTTCTGTGTGCATCTAGGTTTATTCTGTCTCTGCAAATTGACTTCCTCTGCTTCATTATCCAGAATGGTTGATATTTTATAGGTCTAGCCCAGACATTTTTAACTCTACATTTTAAAACATTTGGAGAGTTTTTAAAAATTCTGATGTCTTGGCAAGAGAGACTCCATGCTAATTACATCAGAATTGCTCTGAGTAGGACTCAAGCACTGTAAATTTTAAAAATCTCTCCAGGAGATTGCACTGTGCATCCAAGCTTGAAAATCATTTCTTTAGCCGTATTAACGCTTCTCCTAATTCTTATTCTCAAGTGAGACATTCAAGTTTAGCTACCATCATCTTAAATGTCTACATTTTTCATATAAGCTGGGCACATACTCTAAAAAGTTCTTATCTGCTTAAAAGGCATTAGTTCTGACAACCATCAATACATTTTCCAAATGTTAAGGCCCATTGTAAAACTAGGCCACTTACTTTATTCTCAAAATGAACAAGATACTTGTCTATTTGCAAATAATACTTATGCTGGGCCCAGTGATAAGTGTTTTGTACTTATTCTCTGTTTTTGATCACAACTCTTCAAGTTAGGCACCATCCTCCTATTGAATATGAGAAAAGTGAGGTTCAAAGAAAGTAAATTACTTGTCCAAAGATAAGCAGCTAATACATGGTAGAGCAAGATCTGAATTCAGAGCTTTCCCTTACTACATTATATCAAGTTGCCCCTATTTACATAAACATTGTTTTTCTAAAGTATTAATGCCCTCAAAATAGGAAACTGACTTAAAAATTATTCATGATGGTTTGATTAAAAACACACACACACACACACACCCCACATGTACACATGCACTTTAAAATCTATTATCAAAAATGAAAAATAGGGCTTCCCTGGTGGTGCAGTGGTTAAGAATCTGCCTGCCAACGCAGGGGAGATGGGTTTGAGCCCTGGTCCAGGAAGATCCCACATGCCGCAGAGCAACTAAGCCCGTGCTTACTACAACTACTGAACCTGAGCTCTAGAGCCTGCAAGTCACAACTACTGAGCCCGCATGCCACAACTACTGAAGCCCATGTGCCTGGAGCCTGTGTGCCTGGAGCCCGTGCTCCACAACAAGAGAAGCCACCACAATGGGAAGCCCATGCACCGCCACAAAGAGTAGGCCCTGCTCACAGCAACTAGAGAAAGCCTGTGCACAACAATGAAGAACCAACGCAGCCAAAAATAAAATTAATTAATTAAACAAAAAACAAAAAACAAAAACACTGGTGAACAGACTCTTATACCTAAGGTCCAAATTAAAAAAAAAAAAAGAAAGAAAAATATATACCAGTCAGATATTAATGAGATAATCAATCATAATGCCTTTCATTTGAGAATAGAAATAAAAACAAGTACAATGTTACACTACAATGACCTATTATTTTATTATTATTCTTTATCACTGGTATTCTTCTATTATACCTGGCTGGGTCATGGAATCACAGACAGAGAAATTTGCATATATAATTGTTATTCTGTTGAGGGAAAAGCAAATCACATCATAATTATGTATCCCAATTTCACTTTTTCCCTAATTTGCTTTAGTAGAATGACTTTTTTTAAGAAAGCACTGTTAAAAGCAAGACTATTGGTAGTGTTATGTTTGATTGAAGAAGAGAAAATAACTATCACTATGTTGCTTCCAATTTAAAATCCTCAAACAGCTTTCACTTACTCATTTTATTTATATTTCATTGTGATATAACTATAATGGTCCCTATCTTGGGGTACAGCTGCTCTAGAAGCATCCATCCTGAGATTATTTTAAGGCAAAGAATAAATAACATTGTGCAGCTACTTACAGCTAGATTAATTCATAGGTTGGATTAATGCATTAATTAACTCCAGCTCAGTTACTTTGCCCTTTGAAGAAATATCTGAGGGGAAAAAAACTTACAAGGCAGAAATTAATTTGGATTAGCTGTTTCCTTGATGGAAAAGCCTAGGTGCAGTGATTATAATTATAACATAAAATCAGATTTCATTTCTCCATTTTGAGAAAATATTATTTATAATGAAAATTTTAGAAAGATATGAGTCTATAAAAAGTTTCTAAAAAATAATGATCCCATTTTATTCACTTATTTAAAGGACTATATTCACATTGCTTTTAATAAGATATTTGTAACCTGAACACAAAATAAGGCTACAAAATTAAATGATATTAACTCAAATCAATGTGATCTTTTTCTCCATCTAAACCCTACCTTCACCCCTAACTACCAGCTGTTAAGCAACTTAAAGTAGTATCATGCAAACATTCCTCTGTTCTTCAATAAAAATACTATTCCTCCCTTAGTTTTTCCCATTTACTTTATTATGACACTGCCATTTATCCAGCTTAAGCCAAAAATCTGTGAATCATTCTTGATATTGTTCTCTCTCATTCCCCATTTCTCTTCCACCAGCAAATCTAATGACAGTGTCTCCAAAATATATGAATCCAAGCACTTCCATCCATTTTCACTGCCACCATTATCTCTTACTGGGACTATTTCTTACTAGTTTCCCCAGTTTCCCCATTTTCCTTGCCTCCTACTGAAATCCACTCTTTACTTCGCACCAGATATAGCCTTTTAAATACATAAATTTGATTGTTTAAAAATTTCCATTGACTTCTCATTGCATTTTGTTAATATTCAAACTCTTTATTATAGTCTACAAGATCCTTCATTATTTGGTCCTGTGTCCCTATCCAAACTTACCTTATTCCACTCTCTATATAAATACACATATCAGTCACATGTGACTTCCACCAAACTCTACCTTTCCCTAGGGGTCTGCGTATACTCTTCTCTCTACCTGGCATGTTTTTGTTTTTTTTTTTCTTTAATTTTTCAGTTTCCATGTAAAACTTTGCTCCCATTTCCAAGTACCAGCACTTTTAGCAACTGCTATGGACTGAACTCTGTTCTCCCCAGATTCATATATTGAAGCCCTAACCCCCAAGGTGATGGCATTTAGAGACTGGGCTTTTGAGGGTTACTTAGGTTAAGATGAGGACATGAGGTCATGGAGGTGAGGCCCTCATGATGGAATTAGTGCCCTTATAGGAAGAGACACCAGAGAGCTAGCTCACAGCTCACTTGTGCTCCTCTCTCTCTCTCTCTCTCTCTCTCTCTCTCTCTCTCTCTCTCTTTTTCTAGCTCACTCTCCACCATGTGAGTACACAGTAAGAAGGTGGCCATCTACAAGCCAGGAGAACCCTCACCAGAACCCAATCATGGTGGTACCCTGATCTCAGACTTCTAGCCTCCAGAACTGTGAGAAAATTAATTTCTGGTGTTTAAGCTACCCACTTCATGGTATATTGTTATGGTGGTCTGAGCTGAATAATAGAGCAACCCAATGTAGAATCACCAATGAGTCAAGTGAACTTGTAAAATGTGCTTCCTAAATCTCACGTGTCCCATGACCTAAAATGTTTCCTAGGCATATTCAATTTTTCAACAATATTTACAAAGTACTTACTATATGGTAGACATTGTGACCAGGTATAGGGACACAGCAGTAAACAAATTACACTTTCTAGTTTCATGGGTCTTATACAAAGTGATGGGGGCTAGGGGGTGGGAGACAAACACAAACATAGATTAGTGTATCTGTGTGTGTGTGTGTGTGTGAGAGAGAGAGAGAGAGAGAGAGAGAGAGATAGTGTGATTCATAATAAAAGATATATATTTGGTCTTTGTCCTGTTTCTGGCACATTGCTCCTAAAACTCTTGGACTTTCCTCAATGATGAAAACAATGGAAGTGTCTTTTGCTATGTCAATGAGGTGACTTTTGGAAAGAGCCAAAGGATGGGGGCTGGTTGCCAGGAGAATCAACCCTGTAGTTGGAACTTTCAGTCCCACCCACCTGTCTCCCTGACCTCAGTGGAGGGGAGAGGGGCTGGAGGTTCAATCGCCAATGGCCAATGATTTAATCAATCATACCTAGGTAATGAAGCCTCTATAAAAATCCAAAAGAACAGGATGTCGAGAGCTTCCAAGGTAGGAACACCAGATTTGGGTGAGAGTGGTGTGCCTGGTGAAGGCATGGAAACTCTGTACCCTTTTTCCATATCTTGCCCTATATAATAATTCTTCCATCTGACTATTCCTGAGTTACATCCTTTTATTATAAACCAGTGATCTAGTAAGTAAAATGTTTCTCTGACTTCTATGAGCCACTCTAGGAAATTAATTGAACCCAAGGAGGGGATCATGGGAAGATCTGATCTATAGCCTGTCGGAAGTACAGATAACAACCTGCTCTTGTGATTGGCATCCTAAGATAGAGGGGGGTCGCTGGAAGCTCCAATGTATAGCGTATTAGTCAGAAACACATGTGATAACCTGGGCTTGGTGACTGGTACCTGAAGTGGTAGAAGGGAGGAAGGTGTCAGTCTTGTGGGACTGACCTCTTCCCTGTGGGATATGACACTTATCCCCAGGTACATAGTGTCAGAATTGAGTTAAATTGTAGGATACCCAACTGGTGTCCTGAGCATTGCTTGGTGGTGTACAGAACCACTCCCCCTCTACACACACATGTTGGTATTAAGTCCAGGGACCCAAAATATTGTGTTTTAAAGTGGTTTTTCCTCAGAAACAGAATGCAGAATATGTGGGTTAGGAAATAGTATGGCTGAGGTCAGGGAAGTTTTCCATTTGGTATACACAGAGGCTTCTTTAATAAAGTAACACCTGAGCAGATACCAGAAGGAGGTGAGCAAAGGGTCATGTGTGTATCAACAGAGTTTTGGTATACCCTTTTCATGACTTTGAAATGAATGGCCCAATTTATCAATTTAGCTACAGCAATAACATTGGTTTCTACCTTCTACTAAGTATAATATCATCCATTAAGAAAACAGAATGTATCAGTCTCCCAAGGCAATAGAAATAAAAGCAAAAATAAACAAGTGGAACCTAATCAAACTTATAAGCCTTTGCACAGCAAAGGAAACCATAAAACAAAAAGACAACCTACGGAATGCAAAAAAAAAATATTTGCAAATGATGAGACTGTCAAGGGATTAATTCCCCAAATATACAAACAGCTCATACAGCTCAATAACAACAAAAAAATAAACCCAATCAAAAAATGGGCAGAGGACCTAAACAGACATTTCTCCAAAAAAGACATCCAGATGGCCAATAGGTAATTTCTCAACGTTAATTAGAAAAATGCAAATCAAAACTATAAGGAGTTATCATCTCACATTGGTCAGAATGGCCATTAAAAAGGCTACTAAAAAAAAAACATGCTGGAGAGGGTATGGAGAAAAAGGAACCCTCCTACACTCTTGGTGGGAATGTAAATTGGTCAGCCACTGTGGAAACCCATATGGAGTTTCCTTGAAAAACTAATAATATAGTTATCATATGATCTAGCAATTCCACTCCTGGGCATATATCCAGAGAAAACTCTAATTTAAAAAAATACATGAACCCTAATGCTCATAGAAGCACTATTTACAATAGCCAAGACATGGAAGCAACCTAAATGTCCATCCACAGAGGAATGGATAAGGAAGATGTAGTATATATATAATGGAATATTACTCAGCCATGAAAAAGAATGAAATAATGCCATTTGTAGCAAAATGGATGGACCTAGAAACTGTCATACTGAGTGGAGTCAGACAGAGAAAGACAAATATCATATGATATCACTTATATGTGGAATCTAAAAAATAATACAAATGAACTTACTTACAAAACAGAAACAGACTCACAGATATAGAAAACAAACTTATGGTTTCCAAAGGGGAAGGGGGGACAAGGATAAATCAGGAGTTTGGGATTAGTAGATACAAATCACTATATATAAAATTGATGAACAACAAAACCCTACTGTATACCACAGGGACCTATATTCAATATCTTGTAAAAAATTATCATGGAAAAGAATTTAAAAAAAGAATATATATATATTTGTATAACCGAATCACTTTGCTGTATGCCAGAAACTAATACAACATTGTAAATCAACTATACCTCAATAAAATTAATTAATTTTAAAATTAACTAATTAAATTGTAGAAAAGAAAACAGCATGTAGACTATTACACAGAACCTCTACTTCATACAACCATAAGGGTCAGTTAAAAGGATAATACAGTACTTTAAGAAATCGCTTCTGTTAGCCAAGGATCCCTCCCAAATAATAAATAACATGTTGACAAATTTTCAAAAGTGTCAGTCAAGAAGGTAACAATTGCCATATTCACAGGCCCAGGGGCAAATGCGGCGACACTGCTGACAAGATGTCAATGACTAGTGTAAGAAAAGCCTGGTGACCAGCACAAGGTGGTGCCTGACAGCAAATCCATGTAGTACAAAGGAGTCAGTATGAGCAAGGTGAGAGTGATGAAGGTAAATAACAGAAGCTGACATTTAAGAAAGGTGACAGCAGCAATGTTAAATATTAAGACTCGGAATAAAAAGCTCAAAATTGTAAGTCAACAACATATCAGGCAATCCCTGCTTTTGTGTTAAGCTATTAACTCTGTATTTCTAGGAGGAGAAGTCTCTGATATAGGCTAAAGTGGGGATAGGATGCAGGGAGAAAACCAGTACAGTCTCTCAGAGGTTATTTTGCCACCCTCAACAAGTCAGTTAGGCCTCTTTAAGACTCATTTGTCTCATCTTTAAAACAACGATTGTGAAGGATGTTGTGGGAATCAAACGAGAAAAATTGTAACACTGTTATGCTCATTTTCACCCTTCCATTTCCATGTTAACTGTACCCCACCACCTGTTTTAGCGTTGAAAGTAGTACTTATCACCAATGATCCGAGTGCATTTGTAAAATCTACTTCCTAAACCTCATGTGCCCTGTAATCCTCAGCATATGCAATTTTTCAACCACAGTTATCAAGTACCTACCATATGGTAGGCGTTTGTTGTCCAATCACCTACTATAAAACAGGCGTTGTTCTAGGCATCGAGGATACCATAGAGAACAAAACTGACAAAACATCACATTGAAGGCTACAATCCCATGGGATGTTGTCCTGCAGGCAGTGACTATGCAATATATGCTAAGCCATCCAAAAATGAAATAACATCATTTCGAGGGGTGGTTGTATGGATTACAAAAGCCCAGTACCTTTGTTCTCGTTCCCCACTGTGGTACAGAGTTCTCTGATGACTAGCAGGAACTTACCTATGTGTTCTGCCTTCCACAAGCTCAGCTAAAGTTCAGCCAAAAAGAACACCACGAGGAAGAGGATATAGTTACTGAAAAGAACAGCAGGGCTGAGGATGAAAAAACTTGGCTACAGACCCAACATGGCCATCACACAGTTTCAACACCTTAACGATGGCATTACATTTCTCCTGTTCTTTTTTGTGGATCTTATTGCTGTCTTTATCTCTTCGAGGATCTTTAACATACTTATTTTAAAGCCCTTTCAGAAGATAGTTCTATTATTCAATTCTCCTATAACTTGAACTTAATCTTTCAAAGTCTGTTCTTCAGCTTCCTGCCCTATGTATTAAGGGGTTGAATCAGATGATATTCATATCTCTCTCAACCAACTTCAGCATAGGTTTTGTAATTTGTAAAATGGGGGGAAAATGGTTACTCCAGAGGTAATTTTTCAGTGTAACATGAATGTTAAGCTCCTAAAAAGGAAATGAGCATGTAGCAGGTATTCAGTAGATTAGATTCTTTATTTTTAACATGTATTATTTGGGTTTCAGAACCATAAAAAAATTATAATTTTGTCCTTTTTACGGATGAAAATAGTGAGGCACAAGATAACACATCAGAAACTTTAACAGGTTTCAAGTCTTTAAACTGGGAATTCCACCTCTATAAGTACATTGTGCTGCCTCAGAGCCATTAGTGAGATAACCAAAGGGCAATATGACATTCCCAAAGGTCTGAAGGGAGAATTAATGAATAATTAAGTCAGGGCTTGAACCCAGGTCTCTTGACTTTTAGGTTTCCATTATGTCACCTTATCAGGATAATTTTCTTTTTTTAACTTTTATTTTATATTGGAGTATAGTTGATTAACAGTGTTGTGTTAGTTTCAGGTGTACAGCAATGTGATTCAGTTATACATATATATGTATCTATTCTTTTTCAAATTCTTTTCCCATTTAGGTTATTACAGAATATTGAGAAGAGTTCCGTGTGCTATACAGTAGGTCCTTTTTGGTTATCTATTTTAAATATAGTAATGTGTACATATCAATCCCAAACTCGGATTCTTTACAACTTGTATTAAGAGTCAACTTTAATAAATCATTGAATGCAGAGAATAAAATTCTAGCTAAAATTTTCAACTGAGTTATTTTGCATTTGAATTTCCCCCAGCAACCTAAAGATTTTTAGTTCTTTGTTCTACTGTGATATTGTCCTTAGCCCTATACAGCTCCAGGCATTAAGGTGTTAAAGATTTAGCATAGAATTCTTAACACCTATAGCCCATTTGGACCAAGTGACACTGCAGTGGCTAAGTTCTTTCATTCAACATCAGCACACGCTGAGATCAGGTTCTGTATGGCATGGATCAGATTTTTCAGAGTTATTTTTTCTACCCATTCTAATCTTGAGTTATCTGCCTGAAGTAGCAATCCACTGCTATATTGGTAAGGAAATATTCTGCCTTTATGGAGACAATTTCATTTTAAATTACTTTTCAGGTCAAATGCTGCCATTTAATAAGGTTTGGAACCTTATACAAAGTCAATAAAAGGCGTTAAAATTACTTATTAGTCATGGCATTTTCTTCCCCTATCACCAACTAGATAGTTTTGTTTTGATAGCTCCATTAGATATAGGCTCATTCCTCAGTTTTTCCTTGATTTCCTTTTACAACATATAGGTGATATAAAAAATAAATCTCCCTTCATATACAAAAAGCTACACATTAGTAAAATTGAAATTTTTAATAGAAAAAGTATTGTCTCTGATACTTAATAATTACTTTAAACATTAGCTAGAGAATACACCAAAAATTAACATGAATGTACCACCAAAGGCAAATTCTATAGATAGCACTATAGGGTTTATTGTATGCTTATTTACAAGCACCTAAAATGGACTTTATTTTTCAATAGCTGTAAAGCAAATTTAACTTTACTACTTCCCATTGAAAGGGATAAAAATTAGATCACATGCACTTCTGATTCTTTTTCAGTCTAAAGGACCAGTTTCCCAATGAGCAATTGGGCTGAAGTCATCTCAATACTGTGATCCTGACCAAGTGGAAAAACTTAGCATGGAAACAGCATTTAGCCATGACATACTTCAATATTATTTTTTGGAGGCTATCACTACCTCAAACTAAATCCATTATGATTTAAAACTGTCTTTTTATTGATATTCATTGTTTTTCAACCTGACAGTAGCCAATGATTTATACCAATTTTCTTTTAACACAGGAATTAAAGAGTTTGAAATATATCTTAGAGGACACTTTTTCAATAGGCCTCAAGATTTTAATACAGCTGTCATTTGAAAAGCCTTACCTCCTCTCAGTTGGAGAAGGATTTAGAGAAGAAACCAGCTCCCTTGATAAGACTGTTTTTATTTGAAGCACTGGAGGATTCAAAAATTAGTATGACATATTGATGATGCCTTTTTTGAAAGGCATTTTTATTCCCTAAGTAGAAGAAGACTGTAGCTGGCTGTCAATCATTAAACCACAAATGAAGTCCTTTGCCTGGCTAAGATATTTGCAACTATACCGATGCTGGTAAACTAACCACCAAATTATAGCCTTTTCTCCTGCCTCACCCAGATTTCACAGGGGCTGCACACCCAAATAAATGCCTCTTGGCTACCCATTCATCTAACAGCTGGAAAGATGACACTTGACATTTGGAAACTTTCCTGTGAAGATTGCTGCAAGGCTTTCCCATTAGCTTCCTGGTGAGACTGTAAGGTCGAATAAGCTGCCTCAAAACCTGCAAAGGGTAACGGAAATACTCTAATATTAAGCCTGTGCGATTTAAATTTCTAATTCTCAAATCATAGTTCTTCAGATACTGTAGAAACCACTGGTATATTTCAGGGCAAAAGAATGGCTTTGAAGATGTGGAATTAAAGTGATATTTTAAGCAATGATGATGATAAGTGCCTTTTATTTAAAGTTGGCACTGAAGGTCTTCTAAGCAAGAGAGACTTGGACATAGATAATTTCTTCTAAGTTTGTTTTCTAAAATCCCAGACTGTCATATTTTTTTAGCAACTGTTCATCTTTGTCCAGAACAGAAATCTTAAACAAAAGGCACTGCCATTACCATTCTTTGGGCTTTATTTTCACATCATAGATGCTATGAGAGACAGGTTTAAAATTTTAACAATCCAACAGTGTGGGTTTGTTTGGAAAATCACTGACCCCAATATAAAATAAAATTGTAAATATTCCAGTATTAACAAAATGCTGTGATCTTATAAATCTTTCAAGTATAAACATAGGACTTTTTTCTCTTTAGAAAGAGACCTTTCGAAGAGACCCCCAAATCAAAAAGTTTTAATAACCTGACAGTTCACTAAAGGTATTAGATAGATAAAATCCTTCACATAATCTCAAATCCTAAAGATGGCAGAAGGTGAAAGATTTCATTTATTGATATGAATGCACATAATTCAATTAGCTTTATAGCAATGATCCTTCTGCACTGTGCCCAGTTTTGAATTCCCCATCTTCAAAGTGTCCTTACAATTTTCTATTCTTGGTTGTTAACTCAGTATTTCCCATGTGAAAGATTCACAAGAATGAATAGGCCTCTCTAAATGTTCAGTCATATGTCCAAATGTAGATAAAATTAATGATTAAAGAGGAAAATGAAACATTTAAAAAATATATGCAGAAGGGCATTGAAGAAACAGCAGACATGAATGATGTAACTTTGAATCTTGAATTAATCACCATCTGAGACTGAAATCACTTTTTAAAAGTCAATTTAGTGAGGCTGAATTTTACCCTATTAGTGACAATGACAGATAGGGATTCCTCTGGATGGGAATCTCATGGCCCCAAATCACAAAAAAACACAGACACAAACCTAGCTTTCTCACAACATTCCATTAACAAATCCACCAAGAGGAGTCTCAGCTCACAGAGAGAAAATGAAATACTTAGCAATGACTGGATGACTCTTTTCTCTTCAAACTAAAACCACAACTACCATGTTGTACTCGCTCACTATATGGTGGGACTATGCCATGTCTCTCTCTCTAGGTACTGAAATCACAAATTTGTTTCACATAGCCTATTGAACTACCATCAGATAGATGGTAATGACTTTCTGTCACTCTTGACCTGGGGCAGATCTGAACTAGTGACCAAAAGGTTAAAGGCTCTGTATCTCATTACTAACCCCCTGAGAGATCTAGTTCTCTCAACAACTAACTATTCTTTTGTGCCTCAATGAAACCAAAAGAAAATACACAAAAACCTCAAGCAGCAGAGAAGCAGGTCATCCATGCAAGGAATTTATGATAGTTTTGAAGAACTTTACAAACAGCTATTTCAAAATATACCCATATACTACATACAACTGAGTAGAATCACATTAACTGTGAGAGAAATTCATTATAACCTTCATTAAAATATCATATAAGCTTCACTGAAGCCGAACAACACTGTAGAAAGTTGAGCTGAAAAAACACTGTAGAAAACTAAAACTTAAAAGATACCTGTGCTCTGTGATCTTACAGGGTTAAGAAAGACATTTTAGATCTAGTATGATGCTCTAATATTTATGTGTGTGTCTTGTACATACATTCTAAGATAATTTTGCCACAAGAATTAGTTTTAGGAGGGATTGACAAAGTGGAAGGTATAACATAAAGAAATAATCATAAATGAAATAATCATAACAGTATCAGGCACTTTAACATGGATACTTATTATAGGAATACAGCTTATTTAATTAAGGGTGAAGTTTGAGAAAAAAAAAGAATATCATTTGGGAACATGCATGTAGACAAACTCAGGTATATAGAAGGAACACTGAAACTAAACAAATAATAAAATTAACTTTTTGTTGTAGAAAGTTGACCTCAAATGCTGACTGCCAAGAAACAATATTCTGTAACTATTTACCTTCAACTACTCTTTTTTTTTGCGGTGCGTGGGCCTCTCCCTTTTGTGGCCTCTCCCTTTGCTGAGCACAGGCTCCGTACGCGCAGGCTCAGAAGCCATGGCTCACAGGCCCAGCCGCTCTGCGGCATTTGGGATCTTCCTGGACCAGGGCACGAACCCGCGTCCTCTGCATCGGCAGAAGGACTCTCAACCACTGCGCCACCAGAGAAGCCCTAACTTCAGCTATTCTGTAACTAAGTATTCAGTGACACCTAAAGTCACTTGTAAGCTCAGTAACCAAAACATTTTTTTTTTAATGTTTAATGACCCAATGCCTCCTTCCTTACCCTTTGCAGTTTCTCATGAATTCTACCTAGAAGAAACCAGGTGTTATCCTTTTCATTTCTTGCCTATAGTTGAATAAGCTCTATACAAATTCTGTCCTTTATTTGAGTTTCTATTAATTCCGTATTTATCCTTCCACTAATAACTCTTGTCTTTTGCCTTTCAATATTTATCTTTGTACCACCACAACTGCTTTCATAGTAGCAGCATGTACATTTAGATAAACCCATCCACTACCAGTTATAAATACTGTGTTTTTTTTAATGTTACATATAAGAAATAGTGAATTTAAAATAGAATTCTGAATCACAGAATAGTGACATGACTAAAGGATCACTCTAATGATGTAATCAAACCTGTGACTTTTGAGATAATTTCCGTATATTTAGATTGCTTTATTTGACAAAATGTCTCATGTTTACAAGATCATTTTCTGAGAACTACCATGATTACTTTAGGAAAAATGAACTTCTGATCTAGGATTAGACTTAGAAGAATTTAGCTTGTATTCCATCTCCAAGTTCTCAGAGAAGGCCATAGCGTGGTGAGATATCATATAGCCTTTTTTCCCTCTACGTTTTGTGACTAAATTTTTGTTTGTATGTCAATACTAGAACAAAGTAAGTGCTGAATCTTCTGAATGATTGTATTTTTGTAAAGAACATTTGGTATTAAGGTATTAAGGTCCTCTTTGGTAAAGTAGGACCTTAGGCACCTTTTACACTCTCTTAACCAAGTTCTTTGCACCAAACAGATTCACTAGATTAGTTTTTTCCCTCCTTTTCCTCTCTGAGATATACAAAGGAACGCTAAGGAGTACTGAATCTTTGTAATGGGTGGAGTGCTCCTGTGTGCCTATGAACCTTCTACTCCACCCGTTGAGCTGTGTGCTTATTAAGAGTCAGTTGTACATTCTTTACCCCATTTGTGTTGGCTCAAAGTGTAAATAAAAATTATATAAATCGATGAGCTATACAAATGTGAAAAGAAAGAGGGTTGATTCTGTGAAAACTAAGTTGAATGTTTTCAAAAGATATGATAAAAAGGTGAGTTACTAAAAAACAGTTGCTGTCAAATTAAGTGTGACAGAAACAACTGAAATGACTTCAGGGCAATCATAAAAACCCAGAAAATTGCTGTGTATGTTCCTTGAAAATGTGGCTCCACTTTAAAAAACAAAAATGGAAGTTGTAGACAATATATTATAGTTAGGTTTAAATAAGAAATATTCTAGAACTCCAGTGACTGGATTGAAAAGATCTTGGCCCTGCTTATTTTTTTTAATAGAAATGAAAATGAGAAATTATCTAAATGCATTAAAATAAAATGATATGCTTAATATATGTGTATATCCTTTTTATACGCCCCCATTTTAACTTTTTCGGATTAACCAAACAATTATTGATTATTGCTTCACAGGACAAGATAACTTTTTTGTACTCCTGTGTTTTTAAATAAATATTCTAGATTTAACCAATTTATCATTGATAAATGTTCTGGATTTACCTATATAATTAAATGCCTGATTTTTACTCCAATTAATAATTAAATAGTCTTTAATCATACTAACTGAGCTAATTGCCCCTCTGTTTTCTTTCTCTGGGAAGTTCAAATTCCTAGAACTTTTCTATACACTTAATCATTCTGGTTAAGGTATATTTTTGGCCAGAATTAAGTTATACACAGACTACAGCCTCCAATCACAATCTTTTTTTTTTTTTTCCTTGCGTTATGCGGGCCTCTCACCGCTGTGGCCTCTCCCATCTGCGGAGCACAGGCTCCGGACGCGCAGGTCCAGCGGCCATGGCCCACGGGCCTAGCCGCTCCGCGGCATGCGGGATCCCCCCGAAACGGGGCACGAACCCGCGTCTCCTGCACCGGCAGGCGGACCCCCAAGCACTGCGCCACCAGGGAAGCCCACAATCTTTAATTTCAGTTTCAAACTACAGAGGAACTCTCAGGAGAAGTTCTATTGCATTATTATATTTTTAAATTTTAACACATACTGTAGGGGAAGGTATCAAGGACTGATGCTAATTGGCAAGAAAACTAATACGATTCCAGAGTTGAAAAGTACCAGGGAAGTAGCTCAGTACAGGGGAACTTAACAGCTAGACATTTGTGTGTTCAAATCTTGGTTTCATTTCTCACAGGATACTGACCTTGAATAGGTTTATCATTTGAGCCTAAAGTAAAGTAGGTAAAGTTGGTAAAGTATTTTTACCAGCTATGAAACATAGATAATAATGCCTGTTTAACAGGGTCATTATAACCAAAAACTGTACCATGTATGATAGATGCTAAACAATTAGTGGCTGTTATTTCAACGGTTGACAAGTGAATACAAAAGGCATGTTCCAGGGAGGATAAAAATCAGGAACTACTTCTTTTGAGTCTTCTCTAATAATTCTACTAAACATTGATTTCTGTTCTTTGACTAATTTAGCATTTATTTGTTATAGTAAATTTAGCTTTCTATTACATCATATATATTTTTCTCTAACTATTTCACATGGATGAAATAATTGAATTCAAACATCATTATAAGCTCCTTTAGAGAAGGAAGGCTGATGGGTTAATGTGGTTAATTTCTTATTTTTCCTATTACAGAACTTTTTATCTATCCATCTGTCCACATACATGTACATACACACACACAGACACAAACGCACACACACTAGGTAAATAAATCCATTACAAAGATACAAGTGCGAATTTGAAAATTTATAGAATTTTTTTGTTTATCTGTAGTCATTCTTTCAGTTACATACTCTTTCTTTGGGTACACTGTCAAAATTATCTTAGATAGTCAGTATTCTCAGTTAAGTGGAAGAAGAAAACTCAAATATGCCTGGACTCCACTAACAACATAGTATTATAAACAAGTAAGGTGAAGTCATACTGGATCACTTATTAGTACAACTAAAGAAGAGCAAGTTCAGCATTTTAAAATAATGACTTACAAGGAGGGAAATGTTGACAAAATGAAAAATATTTCTCTCGCTATAAATTCCAGATCTGACACTATCAATTCTTTATTCAAACAGTTCCTACCACATTCCTGCCTCATTACATACTCCAAATTAAATTCCCAAACTGGGTATTCTCATCATGTTCTAACCCCAGTATAATAAACCCCAGATCCTTTCTCCCATTTTTCCTATATAGTCTCCATGTTCAGGGCCTCCACTAGCTCAGACTGCCTTTTGGTGAAAACAAAAAAAAAAAAGCTGTAGCACAGGTGCAAGGCTTAGGGAGCAGGCAGAAAGCACCTTTGTGAAAATTCAAGGAAGGCACTCCTGCCTCTGAATAGAAGCAGCACAGCAAAAGATGCCATTGTTTGGTGAGTGGAGCTTGGTCTGGATTTCAGCCAACTGGTACCCTTGTTTGGGTAGCCCTTGCACAGTGGGCAAGCTATGCAATCTTATCCAGTAGGCTTCTTTAAGTTCCAGTGATTCAAATCACTCAGCATTCTTCCAGTTTTTCCTATCTTCCCGCTTTACAGGTATCTTGATTTTTATGACGTCTGCTCACTCCATATCCTGATACCCACCTCCAGGCAGAATCAATCATTAACTCTTCCATACTGCCTCGTGCCTTTACATTTTTTATTACTTCTTTTGTTATTTTGTATTATATGTATGCTTCCATAACTATTTGTAAAGCACCATTTTAAAAAACTACTGCTTACTGAATGAATGAATGAATCCATGCATGAATGACTACGCAGACAGATGGATGCATATGGATGCATAAATGAATGGCTAGATAAAATGCTCTTATCATGACCTGAAACAGCCTCTTTCAATCTTCATCTGTTAAAATACTATACTTTGACTTTCTATTCAAATCTCCTATTTTATAATTTTTCTCTGATACCATTTTAACAGTCCAAAGGGAATAATCTCTAATAATTCACAAACAATAAATATTTAGAGCTCAGACTATTTACTAAGAACTTTCCATAAATTCCCTTATGTATTCTTCCCTGAAACCCAATAGGGTAGCAACTTTATTATTGCTCCTTTATTAATAAATCATTTCTTTAACCCTAAGAAGACCACGTCTTAGAGCAATGAAGTGACTTTCCCAAGGTCATACAGTTTGAAAGTATTGTTGAAATCAGATCTGTTTAATTCAGAGCTCAAATTTCTAACTACTCTATTATACTTCTCCTCATTTATTCACTTTGGTACCCTCCCAAAGTCAAGTGTTAGACCCAACGGCTGGTACTCAATAAGTGGTAATTGATTAAATTAACTAATAAAATTTAAGTGAAGCTTACTTCAGATAACTATGGGAATTACTGAAATCCCAACGTGTGTGTCTTTAAATAATCACATTTACCTGAAAAAGTGTATTTCAAAGAAATTCTAAATATCCAACTGCAATGATTGCATGTATGAATTAATACTATAATGTATGTATAAAATCATTTTTTTAAGTCCACTGTCTAGCGTGGCATGTTTCCCCAAAGTATAACATAAGACAAGGTGTTATAAACCTTCATTCATGAATACACTTCAGGCATTATATAAATTTTTCTAAACTAATGCTACATTGGTAAGAAAACACTAGTTATTTACAGTGCTAATTAAGTTATATAACAAACATATTAGTTTTCTTAACTCTTCTTTAAATTCCTTTAAAATCAATTATCCCTACATTTTTTCCTATTTAATGATGAATACGCTCTTTATTTTGAGGGTATATTAGTAAACTAGCACACCACTGGCTTGTGTAGCATCAGACCAGTAAGAAGGCTTCAATCAGGGAAACATAGGATGCTAAAGAACACACTAGAAGGAAAGTATTTCTGGAAGAGGAGAAGGAAGCAAAACCTGAAGGACAAGCGGGATAGAGACAGGTGAAATGGGTGGAGTCAGGAAAGGCCCAGATGTAGGAGATATCTTGATGTGTTAGGGGAAATTCAAATTGGTATCACAAGCTAAGGAGTTTGGACTTCATCTTGAGCATAAAGAGGAGCCTCTGAAGGGTTTTAAGTGAGGAAATTAGGATCAAATTTGTATTCTAGAAAGATGACTCTGGCTGCAGCACAGGGGCTTTGGATTTGACAGGGGGAAATTGGGGGCAATTTTAGGAGGTGATAGAGGCCAGAACTAAGTTACTGACAGTGTAAAGAGAGAAAAATCCTACTTTGTCTATATGTTCCTTTTTAGTCTCATAAGTGCTTAGCACTTTGTATCCAACACCCTCGCAGAATAGTGAAAGTGTTCATTTTACCTGACAGAGATTTTATCTACCTTCTGTTTTCACTGCATTTCTAAAATGCCATTCAATACTTTCTTTGACAAATCTGAATTCTTCAGCCAAACCCAAAACTTTTACTGGCCATAAATTTTTAATTTTTTTATATTTTAAACACTATCATTCCTAGCAATATATATTTAAAGCACATGCACTTTTTTTTTCATAATACCTAAGAGTCTGTGTCTTTCCTTTCATGAGTAAGTGGAAACTAAGTAAAATGATTGCTCATTTTTATCAGCACACATTTATCAGATTCAGGGAAGTAGAAAGATAACAGTAAAGTAGAAAAAAAAATACCCTTAAGAATCTTTCTGACTGATAATTGTGAAGCACTACAAAACCACCATCATCATAAAATATAGTAAACATTCTCTATGTCTTTTAATTTAAAAGCTACAAATGGATTTAAATATTTAGAAAACAACAACACACACCATTCTCCACTTGCCTATGTTCAATTTTACTGTTTCAAATCTCTCTAGCATCTCTGCCTTCCCACCATTTTCACTTCTGCAAACTGAATTCACATCTTCACTAGGTTTTATCTGGCGTAGCACAAAAGCCTTTTCCCTTCTCCTGGATCTACTTTCATTTCTTCAAGGAGTTAACAGACTGGTCAGTGAGATGTCTGGTCAACCAAAAATCGTATTTCACACAAAAAATAAGCAAATTAAAATAAGTGTATGAAAGTCTTTACAGGCGTAGAATTGACCAGGCATATATGAGAGAGAGAAGAAAAGAAAATTTAGATTGGGGCTTCCCTGGTGGCACAGTGGTTGAGAGTCCGCCTGCCGATGCAGGGGACACGGGTTCGTGCCCCAGTCCGGGAAGATCCCACGTGCCGTGGAGCGGCTGGGCCCATGAGCCATGGCCGCTGAGCCTGCGCGTCCGGAGCCTGTGCTCCGCAACGGGAGAGGCCACAACAGTGAGAGGCCTGCGTACCGCAAAAAAAAAAAAAGAAAATTTAGATAAATAACTCATAAATAAGGGTGTGTACAGCAGTGCTGTTTTATGAAAAAAATAGGTGTGTAGGGTCTTCCCTGGTGGCGCAGTGGTTAAGAGTCCGCCTGCCGATGCAGGGGACACGGGTTTGTGCCCCAGTCCGGGAAGATCCCACATGCCACGGAGTGGCTAGGCCCGTGAGCCATGGCCGCTGAGCCTGCGCGTCTGGAGACTGTGCTCCGCAACGGGAGAGGCCACAACAGTGAGAGGCCCGCGTACCGCAAAAAAAAAAAAAAAAAGTGTGTGAACACACTAGCATAAATCTTTCAACTGTGTTTTCTTAAGAATTATCTCTATTCTGAGACTGTGCTGTTTCCTACTTTTCTCATAAACTTTCTTGTTAATAAATGTGAGTAAATATTATAATTTCATGTGTTTGAGTGTTTCTTTTAATGGTGTTATTCAGCAAAACAAGAAGCAATCATTCCTATATTGGTTTCCAAATTGATTTAGAAAATTTTATTAGTCTGAGTAATCCAGAGTTTGAGGACCACTGATGTAGAGGATTTGACTCTAGGAATCAGAAATGTTAAATACTGGAGATGAAAGAAGTTTAGGAGATCATGTTTGGTTTAAAAGAAGTCAGTTTGAAGTGTAGGTAAGATATATATCCAAATGGAGTGGTGAATTTGAAATGTAGTTTAGACAAGTGAAGATGTTCAGCAGACAGCTGGATCATGGAAGAGAACGCCCTACTGGAGATACAGATTACGGAGTTTCACACTTGGGAGCCTTGGGAGAACACTATGAAAATAAGAAATAAGAGTAGAATGAGAAAATTAAAAGAGTGATAAGTTTTGGGACAGAAAAAGTGAAAAAGCCAATGCAGGAGTCCATCCTGCGTAGTTGTCTTGAACTGTTACTGCTGTGAATTTCTGAGGCCATACAGACTCTCCAAAATACAGATGCTGCAGCAACTAGAGCCAAAACCACTACCGACATGTCTCCTTTGTATTCCCAGATTTCTGTCTGTTAAAATTTCATTCCTTTTCCCCTTTTCTTCCTAGCCTAGTCCCTTTTGATTTATGAATGATTTGGACAGAATTCTTAACTTTAGACTTATCATCTCCCCAAAACACTGCTTCCTTTGTCTCTATGCACAACCAGTAGACTGTGGTTTACACCCACTCTTAGAGCTTTACCTCTATGGGACACCACACAACCCTCTGGCCCAGATCGCAACATCTCAAGCCCCACTACTCAGAGATGCCAAGGTGAGGTGGGAGTAGGTTGGTTAACTGAACATAAAAAATATGATGTAATCAGTACCAAGTCCAGGCCCTGCCTAGTAAGTAAGTAGTCATGGATGAATTAGAGAAAGAGTAGAGAACAACCAAAATAGACTAAATGGTGGTGACAAAGAGGAAGAAAAATATTCAAGGACACGGAAACATTAAAGACAAAGTGAATTTTGCTAGCATGTGAGAAACCAAAGAAACCAAAAGAAGGGAGGCAGGAATTATATCGTGAATTTAGAGCCTTTCTTGAATAGGAAAGAAAAATAAGGATTTTATTTACAAGAGCAAACTTTTCCAGAAACATTTTATGTAAATGAGGTTACTGTGTCTACATTTAGTTAAATTATAGAGCAAGAAAAGAACAGAGCATTTTGTCGAAAAGTAAGACAACTGAAATCTAGTAGATATGGCTTTTTTCCCCAAGAGCACAAAATTACTGTACCAGAATACGTTTAACTTTATATTTTATCATTTTTACATTCTGCATTTGTATCACAACAGTAAATGCTGAAAAAATAATTACAATTGAAATTTATAAAATATTTGTTTTCTTTTCAGTTAGGTGCATATAATTCAGGAAGTGAATAGGAACTCACTGATCCACGTGGACAGACAACATAATTTTTGGACTGTGCAAGATTATTAGGAATATAGATTCTATATCATACTGCATATCATCCAGATTTGATAAATGTATTATCTGTGTCTTTAAGCATTGATAAATATTTTGAATACAGGATGAATAACTTCATAGTATTCCACTGGTAGAAATGCACAAATGAATTTTCAATCACCTAAACAGGTCTGCTATCCAGTCCACATTTAAAAAATTTTATCCAAGTAAATATGTATGTGCCCTATTGCATATATAGTTACTATATACCTTATAGAAATGCTCATATGAATGAGTAGCAAAAATAAAGAAGTACTTATCCATTGGAAAAAATTAACTGAAATTGATGACAAACACCTACCTGTATATATTTGTGAATGTACCAAGAGGCTTGCTTTCCATCATTCACGGATTCCACTGTAGTGTTAGCCATACCAACAACATCACCACCTGCAAACACCCATGGTTCACTGGTTTGCATAGTTTCTGGATCTACTTCTGGGAGATCCCATCTGTTAAATTTTATAGGGCTCAAGGCTTCTTTTACTGGAAAAAAGTGAAAGACAACAGGCAATGACTAATCTGTGCATCACATAAAAATAATTTGAAAATTAAGAAAAATTATGATGTAATTATTGTTCTAGGGATTCAAGCAACTGTTTTTAATGAACCATAAAAATGGAAAGTTAATGAAATATCTTAGTTAACAACACATTCAAAGTGTACTGACTTAACCAATTCAAAATAAAACTCACATGTAGGTGTTAAAGACCACAGATTTGGGCAATGTTTCAGATCTGGTATTTATGTGTAAGAAGTTTGGCAGACTACAGTCCTTTAAATATTCTAATGGTTATAAAACACATTTTCTAAAACTTTGTCCATTACCATTATTTTCACAAATTTGTTACTACTCTTATGAACCCAAATTTATTCCTGTGTAACACAGATGTAAGTTATATTGTGAATTTGAATCAACTGCCAATCTCTTCCTTTCACAGCAAGTTTTATGAACAAAACAATATCTTCTACGTTTCCATCAAATTACTTACACTTAATGTTAAGCGATTTAATGGACCCAGAATACAGTTACATTTAGCCAGCAATTTCTGTTTTATTTTGTAAAAATCTACAAATGCAACCATTAACATTAGTTCTTTGTGGAAACTGTTCTGTAAAAGAGATTTAAATTATCTGCTAAATATGCTGTGTTCCAATGAATCTAAACATGTCAGGAAAAGGAAGAGGTTGAGTCCCTTTAAGAAAAATTATCTAAAGGAAACTCACTCGTCACACGATCTGGATATTTGGAAGAGATAAACGAAAATAAGTTAGATTAAGGAGTTGATCTAGAGAAGAAATAAAGAAAGGTAGACAGTACCATATATGATGGAGCAAACTGAGGCAGTGTTTAAGATAAAATGTTCTTTCCAGGTATTCATATCATGAATTGTAAGCACAGCTTCTCAAGATAGACTAAGGGAGCTATTTTTTACTCCAATTGAAAAGAAAATATAACAATATAAACAAAAGGAGAAAATATTGGAAGCTCTTAGAATACAAAAATTAGTTGAATAGATGAATAATTTAAGTTTAAAATAAAATAGCCAAACCATGTTATTCTAAAATTATATTTTTCTGAGCAATAATAGAAAAAAAAAACATAAAAATAAACCCTGGTGCATATTTGTAGCTTTCTACTTGAAGAATATTAGAATTCTAGAAAACTACTAAGGGACTACTGTTGATTGTGTTTTCCCCACAAGACTGTAGGTTCCATGAGAACAAGAATGTGCCCATGCTACTATACTGCTTACCACTGTGCCACCAAGCCTAGCACAGCACTTAAAACATAAGAGACATTCAATTCAATGGATGGATGGATGGATGGATGGATGGATGAGTAGATGGATCAATGCCATCATGCTCAGGTTTTTATTTAAAAATCTTCTATTGTTTGTATCTGTGATGCAATTTCACCCTTCATTGAGAGTAAAATTAAATTTTCATGTAATTATTTTCAATACAGAATGGCATTCTGAGATTTTTCTATTGTCTTTAAAGGTCACATGAAAAGAGACCTTTAGCATTTATTCCCCGTTGCATAACAGATCATCACTACCATCTGTTGACAGTTACCTGAGTTGCAAAACATCGATAATGAGCATGGCTCATCAATTCAACCTATTAGAATAATGGTAACTGTAACACACCATCATTGAGTGGTATAGAGACATACACACACTCACATGCAAGGGGTAAAATGTAATTCTCCTGTATAAGAACTGACCTTATTTGTCCAAGACTTTGATACAACCTTGTCCTACATAGAGATCTGAAATAAAGACGGTTTTTAAATGAGAAGAAATTCAGAATTATTTCACTAGGAGATCAAAGCTCTTTTATACATTTTCCTCATTTTTTTACAAGAATATCCTTGAAGATTAGCACAGATTTCACTCTAAGCTTGAGCAATGCAGGGATTATGCCTTAGTTATCTTTGATTTCCCACAGCAGCTATTAGAGTCAAAGACATATATACTGTGAAGTTATTGAAGCTTAAGCTTCAGGGTCCCTCACTTGCATGGGCCTCTTTCAAGGCCTAAATTTGAATTTGAAATTTTTTTCTTTTTTATAGAAAGTCCTCAAGTTATATAGGCTTCAGGTCTCGCAAAACTTGAATCTACTCTTCAGTGCAGTGCACCTTAAATAGTAGGTGCTGAATAAATGCTTGCTGAATTAAGTTGAAGTTCATGAATAACGTGCTTTATAACTTTTTTATGATTTACAAATGCATATGGTATGATTCACTTTAATATTAGCGCTCTATCACTAACTCAGTCAATAAATAGGAGACGTTACTAGAAGTTTAATAAGTAATTCTTGCATTTCTTAAAATATTTAGCACCAACACTATAAGCCAACCTAGGAATATTTATTTGTGAATTCAAAAGCACTATTCTACTCATGGGTCTTTCCATTGGATACACTTTGTATTACTTTATGTCTCTAAACATTCATACATACTCATGTTTACTTTTTAAAATATGCTCTCTTTCCTCAATATTTAACTCAATTATAGCTTTAAGTCAGACCTGAATATAAACTTTTAACTTTTCTATCATTTGTAACATCCAAATAACCTCACAAATAATCAAATAACTATGACACTGTATTCCAAAACAGAATTTTTCTCTCACAGTAAAAATTATCTCAGCCCCCTTTTGAAAATCACCTATTTAATTTTCCCCCTACTCTTTTCAGAGGGCTTCGAGTTTAACATGTTCATAGTTTCATTTAAGAAATAAATAGAAAAAATGAGAGATCAAGCAATTGGTTATGATGTTATTAAAAAGTATAGCAAAGCTTACATCAGTCAAAATAGAGATTATTTGTTTGCATTTTAATATCTAGTATTTTAATTTTTTCTTTGTCCAAATGATAAAGGATCATTGAAAAAATAGAAAAAATTGAAAAAAATAGAACACGGACAGCTTATAAGAATATAAGCGATGCTTTAGTGGGTCAGAAATGTTTTCAATCAGTGGCACTAAGCAGCTAACACAAGAATGACTATTCATTACAACTTGAACATCAAATGATTAGGATCGTTTCCCTGTAGGCACAGTGGACTCAATACTTAAACATGAGAGACAGAGAGAGGGGATTAATTAATTTTTTGAAACTTTGTTGATTCTGATTGTGGATCCTAATACTTTTCACAATTTCGATGACTCTTTTGAAATGTAGCTATTTCTATTACTTAATCATATTTTTAAAGCTCCAAAGTATTTAACTTAGAACTCAAATTAAGGATTCAGTGAAAAAAATCTATATGCTTTTATTCATAATTTGTCAGGAAGGAGTTCATTTATTTAGCTGCTTCTTATTAGAGGGACTTTCATCCTCCTTGTCATTGTAACTATCCTTCTATGGACTCCCCACAGCTCTCTTACATCTCTGCTGATACGTTTAACTTGGAATACAATAAAAATAAGTCTCAGAAGGATATCTTCTGTTTTGCCTTTATCTAGCTTGGAAGGAATGAAAGCATAAGTGGATGAAAAATGTATATTTACATTTGCAAACCAAATAACTGCTTGCCATATCCTATGAAGTGTTAAATGAATATTAATAGAAGGATTGTATTATTTTCTTTCTTGTTTATAAAATAATGGGGGTGGGGGAAGAGGGATTTTCTGTTATGATCATACATAGTTTCCCCACAGATTTCCATGAGATTGCATCTTGCTGGAGACTGCAGCATATGTCCTGGTAGTTCCATAGATGAACAGAAAAAGAACTTGAAAAAGAATCCCAAAACGTGCTTATTCACAGTCTGTATTATTCTGCAAATGGGATAGAAATGTGTTAAATGTTATGGTGCCTGGAATTTTATGCAGTCTTTAAAAGGAATGAAAACATCCTTAATTCATACCAAACATTCAAGATTTATGTTAATTTTCTGCTTTAATCACTACTATGTTCGAATGAGCTTATTTAAAAAACAAAGACACTCTGAGGTAGCTTTAAAACAAGAAATGGTTTTGAAATAGGAACTTTTAGTCAACTTAATGTTATGCATGAGATGATTTTTTTTATATAGACTTAATTGTATTGTGACACACAAGTTCTTCAATAAGCCACAGCTTAAAATTGCAGAAACCATCCCTCAGGGACACATCACTGGCAGATGCAGATTGCCAAGGTCAATTAAACTGATGTAGCTGTGCTGTCATATATGTAGAAGAGAAACCCACAAGCATATGACAAGTATATTTCTCAGTATTTATAAAAAGATGTCAAGAATGTTATATTTTAGCACATAAATATAAATTAATTCTCCATAAACAATAAAACAATACAACAGAAATCATAATGAAGAACGATTATTAGTATTCTTTGGAGAGTTTGAGATGCTATAAAACAATGGGGGGAATAAAAAATTTCAACATTTATAATAAAATGATATCTTGAAAACAGATGAATTCATCAATGTGCTTGTTGTTTAATTTTACATAACATATTAGCCAAGAGGACCAAAGCAGAATGAAACAAAAAGGCGAGCTGAGGCAATAATCTCAGTAAATCAGAGCTGAAAGCAAAATCTCAGCAAGAGCAAATAAATTCTAATTACTGGGCCAGGATATCAGAGCTGTGTTTAAATAGAATAATCTGGGGTAAGCGGGGGACAGAATCACAGAATGCCTTCAACTAAGAATATCAAGTCCGGGGCTTCCCTGGTGGCGCAGTGGTTGAGAGTCCGTCTGCCGATGCAGGGGACACGTGCCCCAGTCCGGGAAGATCCCACATGCCGCGGAGCGGCTGGGCCATGGCCGCTGAGCCTGCGTATCCGGAGCCTGTGCTCCGCAACGGGAGAGGCCACAACAGTGATAAGGCCCGCGTACCACAAAAAAAAAAAAAAAGAATATCAAGTCCGGTTGGCACGAGCTTTGTTCTCACACCTCCCTTCTGCCTCTGGGTATTCGAATCAACATGCTGTCCATTCCCAAACACAATGGAGCGGACAATGCCAATTCATCATTTTCTTTCTGTAAACCCCTCAAAAGTCAACCTTGATATTGTACCTTCCTGCTCCTACAGAACCTCAAGTATCTCTGATTATTTTTAGACTATTGCCTTTCTCATATTCTCCTCTCTCATCTCCTATGTTGAAAAACTGGTCTTAACCTGGTTCTCTCTTCTCACTGCCATTCTTACATCTTCTTTTATCTAATTTCTGGAGTAATTTACACTACCTACATTTTTTACCACCCAATTATTCCTTCCAGTGTACCACTCTTATGCAAATATGGTCTCTATGGTCACCAAATTCTGTGACTTCCTTTTTGCCTTTCTATAGCATCCAATAGACGAATCAGGGTAATTTTGATCTCCTTCTCTGATTTGCGGAATGCTACTCTGTCCGGACTCTCCTGTTTAAACTGTCCTTAGGCTCTATCTGGCTCCTCTTCATCTCGTCATCATCCTCTTCCCAGCTCTCAAATATTGTCTACTACACTTTTCTGTGTCAGAAATTATAGTTGTCTTGTGCTTTTAACTTCATCTCTCTGGAAATGACCTCAAACACGACCTTCTGCTTTTTTATTCTGACACTTCTAGCTGCCTGTTAGAGATTCCAATGTGGATGCTCTACTGTCCCTTCTAAATTGTCACATCTAAAACCTAGTTCACAAGCTTCCTCCGGGATTTTCACATTTCACAATTATTAGTAAGCTTGCTTTTTCATGTCTCCTACTCATTGTGACCACCAAAGCTTCACTGAAACTCTTATCACTAAGATGATCCAGATTGCCACATCCAGTGACCCTTCCCGTCATCACCTCACTTCAGGAACTAGGGTGGGGTGGGGTGAGACACCCACAGAACAAGATTTAAGAAGGTCCTTAGGCTCAAGATCACGCAAGGGCAGGTCAGTGCCTCAACTGTCTCACCCTACGCATGTCACTGTCTTCCTTGATTTCTCAGTAGCATTCAACAGATGACCACTTCCCCCTCATAAAAGCCCCTTATCTTGGCTTCAATGACACCACACTTTCCGCTTTTCCATTTGCCTCCATGATCACTCTTTAACCTTCACTGCTGCTTTTTCCTGTTCTTCCTTCTCAAAAAAACATAGAAATAGATCTTAGTCTTGGCATAATCTTTGAATCTTTTCTCTCCACTTATCTCAACACGCAGTCAGTTACCATGTTCTAACAATTCAACCAAAGGAAATTCTCTCCTAGTTACTCCTTACATCTCATTTATATCATCCTCACCTAATGGAGAACGTTAAGGAAAACAATCAGCATTCATTGATCCCTTGTGTGAGGCAGACATGATGCTGAATATTTCCATACAGTAGTCTCATTTAGACCACAGCACAACTCTTTAAGGTAGGTATTAGCATCCTAAATACAGCCAAGAGGTGGTAAAGCCAGTATATGAATCCAGTTATTTCTCACTCCAAAGCTCTCCTTGCCACTGACCCTTGGTGTGAGGGAAAGAAAAAGCCAGGAATAGGTCAAAAACAGTCCCTTAAGGTTTCACTATTGGGAACCATGGGAATAATCAAAATGAAGCAGATTGAGTTTGGAGGGGCAGCAATTATCTTTCTTGTAGGTCTTATTTCCACAATTAGAGAATCAGCTCATTGTAGAGAAGAAACCCAAGTATTTTCCAAAAGCTTCCCAAAGCTTCTAAAGAAAGTCTCTGCAGTGACAAACACACTGATTAGAGAAGAATAGGCACTTGGCTAATTTCTTCTGACTGATTTAACTATTTGACTTTCCTACTGCTATGGTTAAATAATGCTCAGTTTGGATATGCTTGTAGAATTCAGGCAGTGTAAAAGTACAGATTTAATTTTCTTTCCCTCCATGCCCAAGACAAGCTTAGACTCCCCAGGTTAAATACAAAAGATGGATATCAATAATAGCCTGTAGCAACTCCATTTGTTTTACCTGTATTCTATAGGGAGTCTCATTCTCATTTCCTAAACTGACCAACTAATCAGTTCAGAATTAAAATTGTCTAAGCACTTCACCTTGACTTGCTTATTTCCCTGCAATAATTCCATCTATTTAAAACACTAAACTCCTTGAAGATTTGATTTCATTTTCTCTGTAAGAGATCTCCTCAAGGAGGTCAGTGTCCTTGAGGAAAATATATGGGGATTGTTTTCAAATTCTCAGTTGGATTCCCAAATTCTGCACTTTGATTTGCTTATTTATATTCAATGATACCATCTACTTAAGACTACAAACTCCTTGAAGGAATAGATCATCCTTTAATCTGATTTGGACCATAGTCATCATAATTCTATGCACATTTGGGTGCCTAATACCTCTTGATAATTAGGAGACAGTGAAAAAAGTGGAAAGGCTACTGAAATATTTTATGTATACTTCTCAGTGAAAGAACTTTTTAAAATGCTGGATGATACCATCAAGTGATATAAATAACTACAGAAAGGGGTTAAAAAATGTTTAATATAAAATCCTCATTTGCTGCATTTAAAGCATAAATAAAAACAAATAGAAAGCCAGAAGTAAATTACACTACTTGTGAAAACAATATTATTAAAATATAAGTGAATACTGAAAAATATTTTAATTAACAAAATAAATCAAATGGAAAAGATTCCCTAAATAGAGCTTTAAAAGTAAGTCTATGTGTGTTTGACTGCCATGACTAATTATGTATCCATGTAATGTGTGTTCAATTTGGGCTTATTTAAATAGCAGAAATGCTCATTAGCTGCAGTATATCTGTGAAGCTTCAGTAAACAGTTTAATGGTTTTTATGTTTAACCAATTTCATAAGTTCCTGTAATTTTAGCTTTAGCAGCTCATTAATGTTACTTTTTGATATCCATCTTATGACTTTTTTTTCCTTGTCAATCGGCTGTAGGCATACTTCAGTGCAAACTTAAAACATACAGTAGAATTTATTTTAAACAATTTTAGCACATAAGTAAATGCATGATTCAAAAATATAGCTTCTTTATATAGAGTACTGGTTGTATTACCATGCAGTCAAGAACTATCTTTGGTATTGACAAAGGCTATATTCAATAGAATTCATGATGATAATAATGACAAACATTTATCGAGTGTCCCAGGAACATGTGGTTGGTTTTGGATGAGGCAATGCATATGTTATCTCTCTGGATCTTCACAGAATAGGTATTATTTTAATTTTACAGCTGAGGAAACTGAGAGTAAGTTACACAGATCACATTCTCAGGATGTGAACCTAACCACAAATCCACCACAGCTGTACCAACTGGGAATACCTTCAGAGGCATTTGGAGATAAACACCTAGACCTTAGTGGAGGGCCCTACACCTTGGGATTAGATATAGTCATATGATGGATGAAATTCTAGAGAAAGAACACAAACCTGGGTAAAAATAGAATGAACCATTTATTTTTTAAAGTGGCAGCAATCACAACCTGAACTAAAGCCAGAAGAGGAATCATCAGAGTTTCATGAGAATCAAGATGTTTCTGAGCTATACAGCCAAGAAGTGATCATTTCAAGAAATTTCAGATACAAGAGATATGTAAGGTAGGTAACCAGATTTGGGGATCTGGAGTTCAATGAGCAGTAAAAAGATGACATGTGCAGGTAAATGGTGAAGGCAAAAGGCAGAATAAAAGGGGTTAAGGAGAAAGGATCTGGCACAGACAGCAAGGCAGTGCATACAGGATGTTCTTCTGGGACTTTAGTAATGATTGCATAGGAAAAAAATATGGCACTAGCTTGCATTGGTTCATTCAATTAGCAAATATTGTCTGCTGTGTACTAAATCCAGCTGTAGGCACTGTAGTAAACCACAGATAAGGGAACTGTCCTTGTGGGATGTACATTTCAGTTGGCAGAAGATAAAAAATAAAAGGTAAACAAGTAAGTGAACTATATGATAGTGAAAATGGCTATGAAGAGAGATATATCAATGAGAGTGTTATGAGGTGAGGGGGCTGAGAAATGGAAGATCATGGTGGGGATGGAGGGGCACAGAGGGCTCTTTGATGAGATGACATCTGAGCTAAAACAAAGGATAAGAATGAGCCAGCATGTGAAGACCTTGAGGCAGATCATTCCAGGCAGAGGGAACTGTTACAGAGGAGTTAGAATGAGCTGAAGTTGATGCACTTGAAGAGTAGAAGCGAGGCTTTATGTGCATGGAAGAAAGCAAGCAAGAGAAGAGGGGAGGGGGCCTAGAGATGGGCAGAGGCCTGATCAAGGAGGGCTTCATAAGCTGTGGGAAGAATTTTATTCTAAACAAAGTAGGAAACCACTGGAGGGTTTGGAACAGGGGAATGAAATGATGTAATTCCTCTTTATAAAGCTGATTCTGGTAGGATTATAAGGAAGCAAGAGTAAATGCAGGGTGACCAGTGAGGAAGCTACTATTTTCAATGCAAGTGAAAGTATCAAGCATCTGACCATTCCCTCAACAGAAGGAGGACTTGCTGGTCTTCATGTGATACTTTACATAAACATTGCTTTCATAGGCTTTTGTCTTTACTGTGAATTTTCTGTCGCAGTATTTAGAATAAAGCAATCATTTCATTCTATTCAACCCAACATTTATCCATCTCTTCATTCATCCATTTAGCCATTCATTCAGTGAACCCTTGAGACTGTGCTGGGTACTTTGGGTTAAAATATGAATAAATTACTCTGCAGTCCTACTGTCAACATAATTTAGAGTATATAAGGTGTATAGGTTGAAATAGGAGAAGAGGAGTCAAAAAGGAGACACAAAATTATCTGTTTCCCTCTGTGTGTGAGGGGAACATATTTTATTGACATGGCCCTTTATTTTTTATTTATTTATTTATTTTTTGCGGTACGCGGGCCTCTCACTGCTGTGGCCTCTCCCGTTGCGGAGCACAGGCTCCGGACGCGCAGGCTCAGCGGCCATGGCTCACGGGCCCAGCCGCTCCGCGGCACGTGGGATCCTCCTGGACCGGGGCACGAACCCGTGTCCCCTGCATCGGCAGGCGGACTCTCAACCACTGCGCCACCAGGGAAGCCCGACATGGCCCTTTAGATTTCAGGTACCCACCAACTTTAGAAGAAAATTCAGATACTTCAGCCTAACACTAAAACATTTTGTGAATTAGCAATGATACATTTCTCCGCCTTTACTATTTCTTGTTGTGTGCACTATGATCTAGCCAAAGGAATTACCCCTTGTATGTATCTAGCCTGTTCACTGTGATGAAATGTGTTTTCCCTTCTCTAGTCTCTTAATTCCCGTCCAGCCTTCATCTCTATTACCAATGCCACTGCCTCCATACAAGCTTCTTTGATGCTTACAACTGGAAGTCATCTCTCCACCCTGTGTGTTATGCTAGCAGTTTATCTATTTCTCCTTGAGTCTACCTAATGGCATTTTGCATTTTTCCCTCTTTATTAGACTGCAAGCTCCTGTAGACAGGGACAATGTATTTTGTGTGTGTGTGTGAACCCAGGAGAACCTAACCCAGAATCTTGTAAACTCAATAAATATCGAATGAAAGAATGGGAAATAAGGTCCCACAAGTATGTAGGAGGGCAGATTAGAAGGGTGTTAAAATTAAATTGAAATATTTGGTTTCAATCCCACTGTCAGGGGAGAATAATTTTAGATTCTAAACTATGAGAGTAATACAATGATACTGGTGATACAGTAGCTCATTTGGCAGCAGTGTGCAAATACAGGGAAAACACTGGGCCATGTTAAACAAAGTGAATTGTCAATACGCTTTTCAGAGGTTTTGGAAAATCACTGGATGCTCACTGAACATAATATGCTTGACACTCTTTCGTGCACTTGTATGGAAAAAAATGGTTGTGTAAATGAAAGTCCTTTGAAAACATTTGAAAAGCTTCATAATTACAAAATATTATAAGAATGGCTAGCATGGAAAAAAGGTTGGCACTGGATAGCATTAGAACATATAAAGCTTAGGCGAGACCTCTGAATATATGTTCAAGTAAGTGCTGGCTTTCTCCTCCAGCAATGCCAGCACATTCGGGACACCTAATAAATTGCATGTGAATATTACATTTGAATTGGGTAGCTTCCATACTGGGGGGCGATCTATTAAATATGATCCAATGTAATTTTCCAACTGATGAAATTACAACTTACATGTATGTAGGTCAATATCTAATTTAACCAGACTATTTTAAATAGGTATACTGTTATTTTTATTTTGTGATTTGAGCCAAGAATACAAATGCAAAGTAATTAACAAAACTAATCTGTAATACCAAATACATATTACTAAGAACATTAGTATACAATCTACATCATTACTAAATTTATAATTTCACTAAATTTTACATCTTGATTCTACATCTCACAGCAGCAGCTTACTGTAGTTTAACACTTCACAAGAATATTTGGTTTCAGAATAAACCTTTAGCATACCATGAGCTAACTAGTATTTAAAAGACAAATATAATAGGCTATGGTAAACAAAGCTCTGGACATGTATTACACTCACTCTATGTTGAATAACATTTTCCTATGTTTTAAGATTTCTGTTCTCTGAAACAATTATGTTATTTTGTCCATTTTCTACCTTCTTTCCCCAGCAAAACTTGTTACATGCCACTGCTCTACTTCTTGTATGTAATCTTTGATTTGATGGAAAAGTACTGATTTATCCACTGTCTCCCTGTAAGAATGCATATGATATCAACCACTAGTGAAACCTGGAAAACAAAGATAAGGGAAGGCTCTGAACAGAGCTATTCACTGGGGAAACAAACCTATTCCTATGCAGTTATTAGAGGGAAGTAAAATAATTACAGAAATATCAATGTTGTGCTTCAAACGGATGTCTAAGGCAGTTGTAAGTGATGTGATGTTGAGTCCAAATCACTTTCAACACTGTTATCAGTTTCACCTCCCTCCTCATCACCTTCACCCCTTTAAAATAATTCCAAAGAAAAACTGTGCAAAGATTCCATTATTTTGGATGGTTACTCTGCAGAAATGCCAGTACTTGCTTTAAATCCTACCACTTTATCCTCACTCTGCACAGTGTATTCTATAATAGAAAGACAATAAATCTTTCAGCCAGAAAAAAATCTGATAATTAGGACAATTTTTAAGAAAATATGTACAGTTTTACTATTGGTTTCCTGAGAATGTTTCTTGCATAAAATACAGTTAAAAGCCAGACAATGTACAGGGAGGACTAAAAAAGGATTCATTCTCATCACTGGGCCAACGATACAAAGGATATATCGATCTTTTGTTACTCAGGCATTATGAAATGAAACGGTAGCATCAGGAACCAACTGCATTAGTGAAAGGGGGAAGGTACAGAACCATGGATTAAAACTGTCTTGATGCCATGTCCTCCAAAGATATTTACCACCTAAAAAGCAGCAATAACAAAAGCTGATTTTTTTCCTCTTCATAATATGGTAGGTGAGATCCTTCTGGATTTCCAAATACCACGTCCTCTTTCATCATACTTTTAAGAAGTTGTTATCTAAAGTACAAGTTATAACAGCTTTTATTCATTAATTCAATCAATGAATAACCACTGTTCTGGGCACTAGGTTATGACAGTGAAAAGACAGACAAATGATAGATAATGATTCTTAATGTCTCTTTTCAATCAGAATGTTCTTAGTTCTAGTCCTATTTCCAGTTGTTGAATGGATTGGCAAATCCAAATGACACACATCACCATTTCCCTCAGATCTGTTCTGTCTGCTGCATTTGTGAGTTCTGTAGGCATTATGGACATCTGATCAGATTCCCGTGCTAGATACTCCATATTCCACCCCTTTATCAGATGACCAAACCCTGACTGTCTACGTAAAAAAATATGTCTGGATTCTGAATGTTCTTCTGCAGTTCTATGTCCTTTAACTTAATCTGGGCCTTAATTAGTAGCCACGCAAACTGACAACAAGTCTTTTAACTGGTTTCATCGATACTATTCTGTCTTAATCCCAGGCCACCTTGGAGCAACATGCTTATTCCACGCTCCTGATGCTTCCTTCCATGTGGGGAAACGATTATTGGTATAACACTCGTGGTGTCTCTCTGTATCTTACTCACCTCTCTTAGAAAAGCTGAATTCAGTAATTATAATTAGTGGATCTGGAAGTAGAAATTAGGCATGCATGACACACCCTTGTCAAGCCTATAGCTTGGCAGCTGCCCAGTTGAGCACAGGTTGTCTCCCTCCCTGAACACTGAAAATCTTACTGCTGCAGCTTCCCAACAGGGGACCTGCAATTGTTGGATCTTACCTGTGACTGGTGAGTAACTTTGCTTATTTCAGGCATCCAGTACTAGGAAACACACTTGTCTTCTGATATGAACCACCTCAAAGGTGACTTCATGGTTTCTAACTCCCAACTATTTGAAGAATATTACAAATGCTGCAAACCTAAGCAGAGAGATGGAAGATCCATCACCTACCAGAATTACCTCATTAACATAAAGGTCTCTCCCATATTTAAACCCCCTCATTTGTCACCTGGGTGTCTACAGGATAAAATTCAAAACCCCTGGCTTAGCATATAAGTCTCTTAACTCCACATAAATTTGCAGCCAAATTTCCTGCCATCTTACCCCTACCCACTTCCCACCTTATCTTACCATACAGCATCTGCTCCAGCTAAACAGACTTTCTCACTATTGTCTGGTCACCTGAGGCCATTCATCAGCATGTACTTTGTGTATGAATATTCCCTCTAACAGAGAAACTCCTACTCAAGCCCTAAAACCCAGTCCAAATATCATCTCAAATTAGCACATTATGCTACAATTTATGTATTTACATGCCTGTTTCTCTCATTAGCCTATGAGTCCCTGGGAGGCAAAGACTCTCTTTTACTCATGCTTGTATTCTTAGTGCCTGGACAGGGCCTATAACATATTTGGATATTATAAAATGTTCATTGCATGAAAAATAATGAGAGAATGAATAGTAAAAATCATAAAATTAAAAGTTCAATTTTAGAAATAAAAATGAAAAATTCAGACCTTCATTTATAAAGATGAGAACATGCATGAAATAAGTAGGCTGATGACAACTTTCTAAAGACATGCTGGTTTTTCTAATATAGCTTTTAAAAATGACTGTAAAAATGACTACTTAATCTAACAGTGTGGTGCTGAGCAAGTTGCATAATCTCCCCGTGGCTCCCTCCCTTCCACCCCCATTCCACCTGGAAACTCCTACACATCACTCAGCCTTCAATTTACAACCCACTTCCTCTAGGAAGTTTCTCTGAACCTTCAGACTACGTTTTGTGCTTCCCTAGGACTCTAAACTTCTCCTGGCACAATTTATTAAACTGCATTCCTGGAGGCAAAGTTTGCATTCACCTTGTCCACACTTTATCCCCAGAATACAGCCCAGGGCCTGGAATAGCAGGCCATCAGAAGTCATTAGCTAAACAAATAAATCTGTGAAATTAGGAGTCTAGAATACATTATCTCTTAAATCCCTTCCAGCATGTTTGGAAATGTATGTAAGGAAAACTTCAACACAAGTTACTGTATTGTAACATATCCATAAGTTACATTGGACTGACAACTTTATTTTTCAGTTCTTTCTCATCCATTCTTAGTTGTATTAATCATTAGTGAGGCCCTGCCTCTAACATTTGTGCCATTAGTTAAAAAGTTCTCCCATCTATCAATAAAGTGCAATATTCCTTAACCTGTTCTTTGAAACTATATTGTAAACATTTCTGTTTATAAAAATGCATGCAACAGGGATAATCTGACCAAGTATGACACATTTTCAACTTGGTACTCCACTGCTTCCCCTTCCTCTTTATTTTTGGTAAAAGGCAGAAGAGGAATGATGAAAGCTGAAGGCCACAAAGAGTGGACCATTGTTCAAAGAAAAGTTTGCTGAATCTCTAAGTGCCATGAGTGGCTTCTGAAGGACATACTTTATTGTTTGAAAAATGAAACATATTGGTTAAAAAAAAAGGGGGTTATTAAAATGCCTCAGTGTTCCCACTTCCATTAGAGAAGTACCATATAAGTAACATTTTAATAAGGAAAAAAACAAATCAAACATACTGACGCCATGTCTTTTCAAGCACAGGTAACTATTATTATTGGGCACTTGACTCATCTAGTGCTCAGTTTAAAACATCTTTTCTAGGTTTTTCCCAACACCTAAAATAATTGAGGAAAACAATGGGCCCATTTGAAAAATTCCTGAATATCTGCACTGTCACAGTCTCATGCACACCATTTCTTGCCTACATAGCAATTTCTAGCTCTGGCTTAGGCCAGAACAAGGCAAACTAACCCATGGCCTGCATCTTTTCTCAGGGTAGGAGGCGAGTGAATCAAACTACACTTGAAGCTAGTACTGGCAGAACCTTTTATTTACCCCATGAGGTTTTGAAATAATTTTCTGAGGGAACTGGTAAGCAATTTTAAAGCCTCTCCATCACCGTCCCCCTCCCTCCCCAAAAAAACATCTCACTCCCTTATGGAACCAATTGCAACTAATGCTACGAAGGAAGTTGCTTTCTGAGGGTTTCCTTAAATCTTCAGAAAGAATTGGGCTTCGTGTTTCCTTGTCTCTAGTAAGATAAGCAGGAAGAAAGTGTAGGCACTGGGTGAAGTGTATAAACTCCTTTCCTAGAAGAAAAGCCATGCACTCCCTGCTATGCCCAGAGAATTCAGTCACCTTGTGATTTGCTCTCCTGAGCAGTGCCGTGCAGCATTATCCTGAGTCAGTTTTACACACCATTCATCTTATCTTTCCTTCCAAAAGCAAAGGTTTTTAATCTTAGTTATCTCATACCATAATTTTCAAATGCTTAAGAGCTCAAGCTTAGTATCCTCTAAAGTGCTTCTCTTTCCATTTTAAGATAAAAGTGAGCAAACAAACCAAAAATTTGGCCCAGTTTTACCATGTTTAAGAGGAAAAAACAAAGATATTAAAAATATCCTCTGCTCTTTATATATGAAAACACAAAATGGAGTTTTCTAACTACTAACAATTAGTTGAAAGAAAATTCGTCTCAATGGTATGAAAATCATCAGAATTGATAATAAAACATTTTTAAAACATATGATACAGTTACAAGCTGTGTAATCTTTTTTCTGTAAATAAAAATAACCAAATATAGGAAACATATTCTCATTTAAAAAATCATAAATTGTAAGAGCATCTGCTTCACTTATTTTATAAAGACACGTGGACGAAGCCTGCAGAGCCCCAAACGAAGTCCTAATTTTCAAATGCTTTTATTCCTAGACAACATTCATAATGTCATAAGGGTGTAATATAACTCAATTTAATTATTAAAATATGATTTTGTTACACAAGCATAATATCCAAAATGTAAGAGATGCTCACTATGTGCTAGACATATATCTAAGTGCTTTACATATATTATTAATTTATTTATTCTTTAAATAACTCTAGAAGGTAGATGCTATAATCTTCCCTCTTAAAAGATCAAGACCACAAGAAAGTATGAAGAGACTAAGGGAGCCAGATTTCCAGCTGGGTAGCCTGGCTCCAGAGCCCCTGCTCTAAGATGCTCTACCAGAGGGACTCTAATTAGTGTCCTATTTATTGGATTATAAAGAGTGCAACAATATATGCCAAAACAGGGAAAAAAATCAATAGCAATAGAAAAATAGAACTACTTGTCTAACATTTGTGCTTTCTAAGAAAAGTAAACCAAACTGACCCCACAACAGGAAAAAATAACAACTAGGTGTAATAAAATTAATATCTTAACATGAATCAAGTCAAGTCAAATGCACAAATATATATTGTGCATCTATTATGGGTACAATAATATGTTGGCCACTATTGGGACAACAACTTACTATAAAGGTACAGTCTATGCCTTTTTGGGGTTTACAATCTAATTGGAAGATAAATTATAATAGGTTCTGGAAGATGAAAACACATATCTCTTTTCACAGTGGACACTTCAAAAGAATGAGAGGATGATGTGGTGTAGTGCATGAAAGAGGCACAGAGGTCATGGCTAAAGTGCCTTCCTTCAGTTGTCTGAACGCATAGTCAAAGACACATAAAACTGTGTCAACTAGATCTCCTAGGAATGTGAGGACAAGGCGACTGTTATCACCTCCACTGGAAAAATGAAACTGTGAGGTCAGCGAAAATGGTAACGCATTCTCCTTATCAATTCCAAACCAACAGTGAAGATATGCACGCTTTCACAACTGGCAGTTTGGTTCAAAGCAGAAAGAGAAGGGAATAAAATAAAGAAAAAGTCTCTTAAACTTGACATTGTCCAAACAAACAAAAAGAGGGAAAATTCAATTCCATAAACACTGACATTGGTGTTTAATAGAAGAGGAGACTTCCTATATTATGAAATACATACTTTTAAAATAAATAAATAAATGTTTTAAAATTTCCAGTGAAGGGCAATATTTGTGGAGTAGAAATGCCAGTTAAAGGTAGCTTGTGCTTAATTTACTGACAGCCTTCAAAATCAGTCTTCAATACTAAAATCCAAATTTGAGGTGATTTGGAATCTTACATACTTAGAGAAAATGGATGAGAATTTTGAAAATGTGGAACCACTCTCAGTTTTTCATAGGAAAGATATTAAATAAGACTAAGACTTTATCATACTAATCAAATTAGAAATTGGACACCACACTGCCTTTAGAATTTAGACAGTAGTTAATGAAGGATTCAATTACATTGTGCTCATAATAAGCACACATATATTCCATGCACAGGGATGTGGAATACAGAGTCTTTTGTTCTTATTTCCCACTTACTACTACAATCCAAAAGAAAAGAGAAATAAAATAGAATTAAATAAAATAATGATGATTACTTATAATTGTTACAAGCCTTAGGAACAATGAAATAATTAGCAACTGTAATCCAAGGATACTATACAAATTTGTTTTATAAATTTGACGTACTTATCTTTTCTTTAAGCTATTAAGGCACTTACTATTTTTCTGACATGAAATATTTATTACAGATATATTGGGTGCTTAATACCAAATAAAGTTATTTTATATTCTCCTTTGTGAAACACACAAATTAAGGGACTTGCAAAAGTGACGCAGTATATCAGAAAAAAATGAGATTAAAAATTTAATTTTATGCAAATTCCCAACTTAGTTTACCTTTACAAATACCTATTATTGATATAATTGAGACACTACAATTTCATTTCACTACTATTTTCATTTAAAATATTATTGTAATCAGACAATGCTGAGAGTATAAATTATCACTGTACTTTATATGTACTCTGTCAAGTTTATTTCATTCCTTGAATTCTTCAGCATATATTTACATAATGCATTCACCAAGGACTTTCTAAATTAACCGCTTTGGAATCCACCCTGTATTAGATACTGGGAGAAACAGTTCAAGAGGGAACAGTGGAACGTAAAGTCAGGCACGTAGTATACATAAAATCATTTCCTGAAGTTCTCAAGTACTAAGGCGTAGGCGCTTCATCCTATTGTGTAGGGTAAAATTGTTGAATTTAATGAAAAGTAAAACTGGAATTAGATATCTGAATCTGGGACACCATTTTTGGACTTTAGTGATAGGAGAACTATGGTATGATAGTGAACTTGAGAAGAAATCTGCCTTAAGGAAACCTGATGAGGTGATCCTTCCTTACTCTGGGCATATCTCTCTAAATGTATTCTTAACTTGCTAAAACAACTATTTGTTTGCAGGTCTGCCTCCAACACCAGTTTGTGAGGTTTTTAAGTATAAGGAATGCATCATTCATCTTTGTACTCTCCAGAATACAATTTGGTACCTGGCATTCTCTAGAAACTCACTAAATCATTGTTACATGCATGAGCATAAATATATGATGAAATGTCTTCTGAGACACAGAGAGTGGAAAAAGAGATTGCAGAGTCATTTTACACAAAAGTGCAATAGTGCCTACTGTAATCTAGTTATTACTTGGCACATAGAAGTTGTTCATTAAATATTTCTTACAGGAATTAATGCATGTGTGAACAAATGAATGAGTCAGTTCAGTGAAGGAATAAATATATTAAGAATAGAAGTGGGCAAAGTCTGAACTTTGGAAAGCTAGAGGAAGAAAAGCAGTCAGTGACAGTAGGAAAGGAATAGTTAAAAGAAAAAGCAAGAAAATGGAGTGTTGGACTTCCCTGGTGGCACAGTGGTTAAGAATCCGCCTGCCAGTGCAGGGGACACGGGTTCAAGCCCTGTTCCGTGAAGATCCCACATGCTGCGGAGCAACTAAGCCTGCGAGCCACAACCACCGAGCCCGTGTGCTGCAGCTACTGAAGCCCGTGCGCCTAGAGCCCATGCTCCGCAACAAGAGAAGCCACTGCAATGAGAAGCCCGAGCACCGCAATGAAGGGTAGCCCCCGCTCACTGCAACTAGAGGAAGCCCACTTGCAGCAACAAAGACCCAACACAAGCCAAAAATAAATAAATAAAATACATAATCTTTAAAAAAAAAAAGAAAATGGAGTGTCATAAACAATAATAATGTGTTACATTTTCATTTCCAAAGCACTTTCCCATCATTTCATTTTAATTCTGACAACAGTCCTGAGAGGTAGGAAGAGTATATATTATTATCATTGTTTTTTTATAGAGGAAGAAAGCTGAGGCTCAGAAAGGTTAAGTGACTCGGAAGAGAGTTTTTCAAACAGAAAAAAATATTTAACACTGTCAAATGCAGAAAATAGAATATGGACTGAAAAGATGTCACTGAGTTTGACATGAAGTTCACTGGAGCCTGTGCAAAGTGAGGTTGGGAAGGACGGAAGAAGGGTAGAAAAGCAGGTTGATGTTTAAGGAAAGAGATTATAAGTAAATGTATTAAAATATATCATACCACATATGTAATAATCACAAAGGTACCACACATAAATCACATCACACGGGTATCAAGATGAGATAAAATTCAGAGTAGAAGAGGGAGACATGAATATATTCTCTTCTTAGCCAAATGGACAAATTGCTTCCTATAAACTGATTTTTACTATACCTGTACATGTGCACATGAAAGTTTTCTTTGAAATTATTATTTTAAGATTTTAAATACCATTTAGATAAGATCTTCTTGATCAACTTCTAACAAATAATGATTCTCTCTACTATTTTTTAAATGCTTTCCATTCAAAAAACAATATTGAATATATTTAGAAAGCAGTAGAGGCATGAATGCTATTTAATATTCCAACTCTTCCAGCTCCCCTCTAACTTGAAAGTAGCTCTTATTAATGTCAATATTGAAGGGCCCTCGTAAAGCAAGTAATTCTATTTGAGGAAAAATTTCCCAAGCAGTTTGTTTTTCAAGTCAGCAGGAGTGGGGAAGAAAGGAAAGTGAAGAACCATTTTTCCTTGATTTCTCTAATGTATAAGGGGTAACACATGTAGAGCACTGGGAGAAACAAACACAAGTAAATTTTTGAATAAAATACACAAATTAATTCTTAAATGACTTCGTCAAATAAGCACAAATAAATCAAATTCTCTTTTCTTCTACTTCATATTTTAAATACTAAGTTAAATCTTTCACACACACAGGAACATAAGCTTTGGAAAGCTGTTTTCTATGATCTTCTAAGTCACATCTACTTTAAGTTTGCTTAGGAAAAGATATATTTTTCTTAATATTAGAGTTGTCAGTTGTGGAACATAAATTTAGATGGTAAAATAAATTATTTTTTGATAGGCAAATAATCAACAGAATTGCAAGTTAAATATGATTCAACTTTTTACTCAATTTTTGGTCATAGGCAGAGCAGTAAGAACAGTATGATTTTTTTAGATAGTAGAATGCTATTTATACGTTGTTCTTTTTTTCCTTGCTGAACTCATCAACAAATAACAAACCACACTGTGACTATGTCTACATATCACATAAACGTCTAGATGAAAAGTGACAAATTCAGGCCATCATCCAGCTATTCAAAAACATTTATCTTGATGACATTAAACATCTGGATGTTTTCAAATACCAAGATGTTTGATGTCCTGCAGATAAAATATCTTGATGAGTGGCTAAAATTTTCACGTATCTGTTGCAGAAATATGCACATTTCCAAGCATATATCTCTTTCTATTTCAGACACAAAATGTCATTTTAGCATAGATATAGTAGAAAGTTATAGGAATCGTCAGGTTTAGATTTTTTCTTTTTTTGGTTACTGTTTTTCTTAATGAATCTCTGACCTAGAGAAATGTCTTTCTTTTATTTTCCTTTTAGTTAATAAAATAGTTAATTGTCATTTTGACAGCGTGTAGTAAAAGGTAAAAGATTTGCAAAATGAAGGCATGGGGAGGTACCTAAGCTTTATATACAATGGTCCACAGAAACACTGTGTGTGGGGAAAACTTAACACAAAATAGTCTTACTTGGTTGACTTATTATTCATTTGGAATGCTATACAAAACATTTCCTTGGGCTTCCCTGGTGGCGCAGTGGTTGCGAGTCCGCCTGCCGATGCAGGGGACGAGGGTTCGTGCCCGGGTCCGGGAAGATCCCACATGCCGCGGAGCGGCTGGGCCCGTGAGCCATGGCCGCTGAGCCTGCGCGTCGGAGCCTGTGCTCCACAACGGGAGGGGCCACAACAGTGAGAGGCCCGCGTACCCCCCCAAAAAAAAAAGAAAAACATTTCCTTTTCTCATTGTCTTTTTTTTTAAGCATTTTGTTCTTTCTTAGCATGTCCATTTATGCCATTTAAATGAAATGACAGGAGTTCAAACTTCCTAATCTGATAATTTTGATGTCTCTAGTGATGATTTGGCATGAAGATAGTAGTCAACATGAATTCTATTTTTGACTATTCATTAGATCCTAATTTGCTTGAATCACTGAAGATTGGCTCTTACAACTTATCTGTCACATTTTCTTACCCTAGGTCTAACTGAAGAAAAAGCTATTCTTATAGAGGAAACAAGGCAAAAATTATTACAAAGTAGAACATGTATTTTGATTATAAGCTTAAAAGAAAGATTAATGTTCTTTTCAATTCCCACTACTTTAAAAATAATTCTCTATAAACATTAAATACCATTTCTACACCTTATAAATCAAGATTTCTTGCATTCCATACTAGAAGAAGGAAATGAATGTTCAAGTGAAAAACAATTCCCTGAAAGCTGGAAACCATTATGGCAGTAAAATAACAGACAATTCATAACACATTTCAGCTCCCGAACACTCTACCTTTAGGATCACTCAGAACTGAGCCAAAGGCACTGATGACCACATCGGCTTTCAGACGGACTATCTGATCTTCATCTTCATTCCAGTTTCCAGTTTCATCTTGCTCTGTCCGAACAAACTGCACAGCAACAATTCTCCCGCCTTTTACTATAACCTTCCGTGGGGACAGGAAAGGCAAAAATTCACATTTTTCTTCCTTTGCAAGCTCCATCTAAAATGAAACAGAATAGAGAAAAACTCGAAAATGTTTCTTCTTTATTTAATATTTGATTTTTAATTCAATTATACATGCTAAAGCTTATAATGTTTAAATAAATATGAAGTTTTTTCTTTCACCAAAGCTGAGATTCAGTTATCAGCTATTCACATTTTATAAATCACTGACTCAGGAGAGTCTTGGACTGAAGTTGTCATGTGGAATTTTATAGATCATGGCATCACAAGATACTTCTCAAGTTTTAGGTTGTGCATGCCCTACGGTTGGTGATGTGTGAGGTTTCTCACTATAGTAGCCTGGTCTCCTTATGCTTTCATTTCTGTAGGTTAAGTTCTCTTTTTAATCCTGCATTATATGAAAATAAATTCTTATTATTATTACCAGACTGTATATACCTAAGCTGGAAAAAAGTCAATAAAGTGGGTGAGCCAGTCTCTGGAAGCAAGTGATTAGAATGGTAGGTAGGAAAATAGATTAGAGGAATTCTGTAGAACCAAGAAATAAATAAGATTTATTTTTACTTTTCGTGTAAAAATATACACGAAAATTTCAGGAAACAAGCATGCTCCTCTTGACAAATTCCCATTTATTCCACATATCTCACATAATTTATTGTGCCATAAAATTAGGCAACCTAGTTTTCATTTGTTTTCGTGCCCATAAAGGGATTTCTATTAAGACAGAATGTTGATATTTATTTATTCCACTTACTGTTTTGGAGGAAATACAGGCATTTGTTAATGTGATCCTAACCAGTATGCTGAGTAGTCTTTTCCAAAAGATGTAAAAACATCCCACTAAAGAGGTTGAGAGGGTGTTGAGTCTTATTCTTTC
>NW_006789439.1:412002-423354 GCF_000442215.2 Lipotes vexillifer | reverse complement strand
TTCCCTACCCCATGGAAGACAGTTAGATTCTCAGTTGACAAGTGAGGCTGAGAAAGTTGTGTGTGTAAGGCTTCAAACCAGGAATTATCTGGGCTACATCAAGATGAAAAAACTGAGACATAGAGTAACTTGCTCAACGTTGTTCTGAAGCCATGGACCCATCTCTCAGCGCTCTATTCATAACTAGCAGCTCCAAACTTTACAGTGCATCAGAATCACCTTAGAGGGCTTGTTAAAACACTGCATAGGCCCACCCCCAAGGTTCCTAGTTCTATAGGACTGGATGAGTCCTGAGGATGCGCATTTCTAACAAATTCCTAGGTGATGCTTTGCTGCTGGTCCAGAAGTGACATTTTGTGAACTACTGTCGTTGTAGATTATAGCTGTCTCTGAACTCAATAGATCTATACCATGTATTCTCCATGAGACTAATATTGCCCATAAGGGAGCAAAATTGATTCTTGGGGAAGAAAAATTCTTAGATAACATAAAGCATAGAGCCATAGCTTATAAACAGACATACAGAATATCTAGTATATTAAAATAACAGTGTGGGGGTAATTAGAAAAAAAATCTAAAATGGGGCTTCCCTGGTGGCGCAGTGCTTGAGAGTCCGCCTGCCGATGCAGGAGACGCGGGTTCGTGCCCCGTTTCGGGAAGATCCCACATGCCGCGGAGCGGCTGGGCCCGTGAGCCATGGCCACTGAGCCTGCGCGTCCGGAGCCTGTGCTCCGCAAATGGGAGAGGCCACGACAGTGAGAGGCCCGCATAACGCAAGAAAACAAAAAAAAAAAAAAAAAAAAAAAAAAAAAAATCTAAAATGACTCCTTCAAGGGCTGATAATTTTTGTTTTTTAATTTGAGAAATGCAATATATTACCAAATATTGGCATGAAGCTATTTCAGTCTACATCTTATTTAGGGTATTTTTTGAACACTGGTTTTAACGGCTTAAAAACTAAGCTATTATCACACAATATTTTACTTTGCATTATAAAATTAAGAGGTTAGCAATAGCAAAAGTACTACATAAGTGGGTAGTGTGGGTGGTAAGTATACAGAACAGTGGATCTCAAACTGCTCATGGTTTAGAAGGAAAAGAGAAGTAAGTGGAACTGAATCAGTTTTGAAACCCACTTCCACTGCTTATTTGGGATAGTTGCTGAATCTCTTTGACCTTCAAGTTCCTTATGTATAAAAAGGGGATAACAATACCTAACTAATTGGTATGTGGTGTTGTTCAAGGCAATTCAGAAATGTAAAACACCTAAAGCAGAACTTAACATGTAGAAGGTGAAAATAAATGCAATTTATTTGTAGTTGTCATTTTCTGAATTCACTTTTTCCCCAAATCATTCTTCAATCTATTTAGTATCACTTAGCAATAGGATTATGACTCCAATAGACAGGTAGCCCAACAACAAAGGTAAAAAAAGGAAAGGCCCAAGAAACTTGGACTACTCTTTAAATTTCTACAAAATAACAATGTGTGATGTCTGGAAAGCAAAATATTCTTTAAATACCTCAAATTAAAAAATAAATAAAACATACCATGATATGTTTTCTGTATCACTTTTGTCCCATTTGCGTAATGCAGTGCCTTATAGCTCAATATAAACCAGTTATTGTGTTTCAAAAATGTCAAGTCATGCTAAATTTTAATGATAATGCCAAACTTGACTGCATAACAATGCCAAATGTTTATGGTTTGAATAAATCAATACATGATGTGTATTTATAATAGTACTCCTCTCTGTGGAGGGCAGAAATAAAACCCTGAACTTGGCTGTACACATACTGAGAGCATGTCTCAGACTGATTTAGGGTCTGTTTTGTCCCATTCTACTCTTCTTAACTATGAATACTTAGACAGTATATATTACTATATGTAGATAATCTCACATACTTTTTGCCAAATTTGGCATTTAATTTAGAAACAAAAATTGAACACTGCAAACAAATCAAAATTTAAGAATTTAAAATAAGGTTACCAATGATTTATGCTTGAACATGCTTTAGTGGTACTCTTACCATGGCTTTTGACTAAAACCTATAGTCTAAAACCTACGTAGAGTTATGAACATGAAGAAACCATATGTTAATGTATCCTTAGCTCATATCATAATTTTCCATATATGCCAGGGTTGATACCAAATATTTAGTATTCATGCCAGCTATCTGACAGTGCACGGAAGTCAGCAGGTATATACATTGGCCCCCAAAGAGACTATTCTAAAATTCTGCTTTTTTGTTTTTCTTTTTTTTTTTTTTTTTTTTTTTTTTTTTTTTTTTTTTTTTTTTTTTGCGGTACGCGGACCTCTCACAGTTGTGGCCTCTCCCATTGTGGAGCACAAGCTCCGGACGCGCAGGCTCAGCAGCCATGGCTCACGGGCCCAGCCGCTCCGTGGCATGTGGGATCCTCCCGGACCAGGGCACGAACGCCGTGTCCCCTGCATCGGCAGGCGGACTGTCAACCACTGCGCCACCAGGGAAGCCCTAAACTTCTGCTTTTGAAACTTGCAATGTTATTTACTTTCTCAAACATTTAAGATTAGACTATTGGGCAGCAGACACAAATCACACTCCTTCCTGCTATTTTGCTATTAGGTACCTAGATTTTTCATTTTACATAAAAGAGGGGAAAAAACCTTTAAAGGAAAGATAGACATGATGAACATATGTAATTATTTGCAAAGTATTGATATTATACTGAAAAAAGAACTGAGATAATAAGATATATTTTAGTCAATAGGGGAATATTAGGAAAATGAGAATTGAAAGTAAGTGAAGCCATATGTTAAGTGAAATATCCTTTGCATTATTTGTGGACAACAGAGGAACTTATTTTCACTGTTTAAGAAATCTGACAAGACAAAAATAATAATAATAAATACTTATATAGCGGCTACCCTTTAAGTGCTTTATACATAACTCATTTTAATTTTCACACAGGAGATATGATACCTATATATTAGTTATTTTTAAAGTATTTCTTCAAGCCAAGTTTTTCTCCCTGTTGTGGCTCAAAAAGCCAATAACACCCTGGATATCATCATGATTTACAGATTTATCAACCAACCTCAGGCACTCTGCTGCTTGCTGGCCTCACAACCAACACTTTACGGGAATAAGTATTATTTCCTTCCTACAGAAGAGAAACTGAGGATCAGAGAAACCAAAGGTATATTAAGAGATGGCAAAGCTTAGCTAAAATCCTGATATGGCTAGAACAAAATCCTGTGGTATTCAGTTTCATTCAAAGGCAGAAATTGTGGTATATTTGAAATAATGAGACTTTGTATGGTTCCAGTTGTTGACTCTCAAAACAAGGCGAATTAGAACAGGAAAGGATCTAGCTAAAGGCAAATTAAAGGTAAGGAGTTGGCTGGATAAAGGCTGCCTTCAGTGGGAAGAGGAAATCCAAGCTTCCTAGTCTAAGTAAGTTTAGAGGTACTAGATAATCATGAAATACAGGAAACAAGTGATGGACTTATGAACCCAATATTGTAAATGAGTTAATGGAGACTCCTTGAATCCAGAGGAAGGATAAGTTTAGAACAAAGAAGTACTACGTCATAAAGCAAATAGCAGAAACATAAAACATATTATCTCAAGATATAAAGGTAGAAAATTAAAATAGAATTTAAATACATTTATTTGTTAGACAGTAAACTTCAAACAAAACTCTTTAAGTACAGAAAGAATATCTTACTAACTTTCTATCCCCAGTGTCCAGGACTGACATTCAAATATTTAACAAATGATGAGCACAAACAAATGAACATTCAGACAGATGCCTGGCAAATCAGGATATACTCCAGCTGATATGCCACATGGAAGGTTATCAAGTGAATTTCAGCCGTATCAGTATCTATCAAAATAACTGGCACACAGTAGACACTGAATAACATTTTGTTTACCAAAATGAATGACTAACATGAAAACCCAGAGGACATTCAAGCTAACAAAAGGAAAACCAATTAGTAGTATGTGGAGTCAACAGCTACTAAACATCCATCCCAAAGCAAGGAACACAGAGCACGCAAAAGACATGCTACCTGACCAGAACATCCTACGTGGTGAGTCTGAAATCAGAAAGCAAATGGTACTTCTCCTCAGTTGTCATTTACACTGGCATATGAAAATGACGGACCAAAGTGACCAGTGGTCTAACCTCATGCAGTGCGTCTTAATATTTTATTGTTCAAATTAATCAGCCTTCTGGGCTAATTAGTTCACAGATGTCAGTGTTAGTGCCTTTTAATACCTAATGTTTGTTAATTATCATTAATAATCAGCAGCTCAGAGTTTGGTATATGGACACTTCTGTTCATGGCACACATATTTATTTACTTGTTTGATGAAGCCTGTTCTCATGAGGAACAACTGGTACATCAAGCAAACATACAAATATCTCTTGTCTTTTTCTCCACCAATAATTACTCAAGGGAATAAAAGACAAAAGCATCTATAAGGTTCCATTTTTGAGGTTCAATAAATCAAATTGTTACTTTCTTTTCATACTGTATGAGGAAAGTGAAAAAAAAAAACACTTCTTAGCTTTGATTTTTACCTCCATATTCAGGGAAAACATGTGGTTGATGCAAAGTGAAATAAAAATAGAGTGCGATAACATGCAATAATGATCATCATTTTAATGATTAACTTTATGTAATATGATGATTTGGTCTGATTAATATTACAGGCATCATACCGTGGAAATTATGAAACAACTTAATTTACTATAATTAAAAGCATGATGTCAACTCATTTTTAGATTGCATATAGGCAAAGTAAGCATAGGTTATAAACCATAATTAGCAGAATTCAAAACTAGCATACATTAAACTCTAGTTGCCAAAGTTTGAGAAACGATATGAAGAAACTATATTCTTTGTAAAGATTATCCTCTAATAGCTAGACATTTAACAATTTATCAATTCTGTATGAACATGAGGACCTCAGAGATGGTATTTCAAATCAAAATTGTCTGGTAGTCTGCTTTTGGCCAGTGATAATCCTGGACAATATTATCTTTTACTTCATCGCTGTTAAATTTATTCATACTACATAATGAGTCCAATTAATTTATAAATTTACCATATATTTATTAAGTACTTATTATGTACAAAAATGGTGCTAGGTGCTGCAGTTAATAAAATAATCCCTACTTTCAAAACTCTCATAGAGGCAGACAAATCTGCAATTATACTGTGTGATAACAGATAAACACCTTCTGTTCTAATGACAGATAAAAGGGCATTTTACTCAGCAGTTGTGCAGGTCAAGAAAGGTCAGCCTGGAAAAGATACAGCATAAACTAATCTTGAAGGATGAGTAGGAATTCTGGTATGGAATAGATTATCTTCCTTTGGTAAGGGAAGATGTAGGATGGTAAGAAAGTTAATCTCAAGAAAGAAAGAAAAGTGACCTGGTTAAATCCCCTTGTAAACATGCCAATGGAAAACAAACTATCAACCAGCATTTGCAAGTGGGAGAGCCCTTATCTGCGTAAAGCTTTTGGCAAGATATACCTGCTAGTCTAGGATTGCTATGGTAAACAAAACCTGGGAAATATGGATTTATACAGCAAGGCTCTCTCTAAAGAGTCAAATAAACTATGTAACTATCTGAGTATAAACTGGAGATGTTTTATAGTTAAAACAGCTTCTTTTTGTGTAAGTGATGGAGCTACAAATGTTACTTAGAGATCCTACCTTATTCTGGATAAAGGCACACCCTGATGCAGCAGGATGGAAACTGGAGAACTGTACTAGCGGTCTTGCACCTCTTCTTGTTTACCCCACACTTCATGTTTACTTATATCCTTGAAATTATTTATAAAGCTCGATGCAAGTTATATCTCTAATTCATGTGAGTTTGATTTCACAATCCAATCTTCTGGTTATTTTGGTTACCAAGGAGACGAAGGAAGATAAAGAGTCAGTAAACTCTGAAGATCCACTCTTGATCTCATCTTTAATTTACTAAATACTTCCTAATGTATTTTGTACTTTTTGGTTTATACAGACTCACAGTCTGTGGTGGAATGCAGAGCAATTTTGATATGCTTACCACTCTCTGGAATCTACAAGCTAATTCTTCAATTATTCTTTTCTTGGGTGAAAAAGTTTGCTGAAACCACAAGTTGAGTTTCCTTCTTTTAGTACCTCCTATGGTGTTACAAGCATTTGGCTTCTTTTAATTTTAAGCTTTTAAAATTGAAGAATCTTGAACAGAAGGAAACATTTCTTCACATGAGAGTTGTACTACACATTTGATATAGTTGCCCCTTAACTATTTTGTGTCATGATTGAGCTGCAAAAACCAGAAATGAAATGCATACATAATTTATAGGCTTAAAATGCCTTTGCACAGGTATCATAAAATATATCTTTTCTAACAAGAAGAGGGTATTTTTAAACATTACTCATTTATGATTGACAACATTTTCTTAAATCTGACTAGCTCTTATTGTTCCTCATCTTAGAGTTTGCTACAGTCAAGCATTCCTGGCTATTGTTGGAGTATCTCACAAAATTACCTTCTGCGTAGCTTTGGTGCCTTTGTAGTACCTTCTTCCATCCTGAAATGCCTCTTCATATAAATTCTGTACAAATCAGGATCCTCTGTTTTATGCAACTCGCTAATCCTCTCTGATTCTACAACTTTTTATTCATTTTTCCTTTGGTTTCATACATTGATTGGTTGAATTTCTTTTTTTCCTTTTTTTAAAAAAATTCTCAGCTATTTTTTAAGAGACTGAAGACCAGGAACAATTAACATTTTTCAATCTACTTTTAATACTAGGTTGATATTGTACTATAATACATTAAAAAAATTTTAATTAAAATATAAATAATTAAATAAAAATAACTACTTATTTAAAAGCTATCAGAAGTAATTTTGAGGTATATGTATATACATAAATATGAATTATATACTTTGAATATTTCATATTCATTTAAAGTCTTCCTATAAGGTTTTCAATGTCCCTAAAATATTTTATTCAACGTGCTTCATTGATCTGTTGTCTTGGATCAAGCACTTTTCTATACTTTCAGTCAGACCCAAGTTGAATGAGCCAATCCATTTGAAGGAGACTGCACTTTAATTTGTGGGATGAGTATAAAGTAGTAACTACCCTATGCGGTAAGTGCTCTAATACAGGAAGCATAAAGAGCTATAAGGTCTCACAGGAGGGAGAGGCTAATTAGAATGGGATTAAGGAAGCCTTCAAAGAGAAAATGACATTTAGAGCAGAACTTGAAGGATGAGCTCACCTCTTAAGAGAAAAAAAATCTGTTTAAAAAGAATGAGAATTTTTTTTGGTTTTTGCATTAATCCATGCGTGGTTTTCATTTATTTTTATCTTTTAAATTGTGTGCATGTCGAACATGTGTTTAAAAAATTATACAAATTAACTTTTAATATTTTCAATTTATATAAAAGAAAAGAAGATATTGGAAAGCTGAGATGAATATTATTAATGGGAGAGGCGCTTCTAAATTTCACATAAAAGTTAACAGAGTAATAGCAACATAAAGTTTAATAGAGTAATAACAAAATATCATTATTTAATAAGGTTTGATAGTGACTTGATACCAGTTTAAAATGTTCACTGTTAATGAATCTGTGTGTATATATATTTTTTTCATATATATAGTATATATATGTACATTGGAAAGTTGGTAAAAAAAGGTACATCGTTTTTAGCTCTACAGATATTCCTAAGTCAACACAATGCAACCACCCCCTTGGGATTTTTGAAAATAATTTAGCATTTAGAATATATAATCTTGAATGGGCACAGGATTTCTTGGCTCCTGGCCTATTTACAGTCCTTTTTTTTCCACTCACCGTCTGAATTATCACATGTAGTGCAGAATTCTGACAACCACACCTGTCAGCTTCTTTGATACCCATGTCTTGAGTGCAGCAGATTTTAACTCACCAACTGACTGAGGAAACATTAATTGCAACTCGTTTCAAGTGTAATATTTATAGATATTGCTAAAATTTTCAGTACAGAGTTGCTCTCATTCCATGGAGAGATAAAGCCTTCCTGTCCAGATTCCATATCATTCATAGATCTTTCTCTAAATGTTCAAAATACAGAACTTGGGGAAATAGAAGAAACTCTGAGAAGCATAGTTATAACACTTATTTTACAGATGGGCACATCAGACTAGAATATATAACCTAGAACCAAGTACTTCAACTCTTAGTTAATTCCTTTTTGACTGTTCCATTCTACCTCTCATACTACACTAAAATTTCAGGCTTTTCAAAATGTAAACACATACAGATCCTTGGAATGTCATTCCCACATCATCATAAATTATTAAAGGCATACTTAATATCTTAGTACCAAGGGAGTCATTAACTACCATTAATTAACTTTGTGTTCCTGGGGACAATTGTGTGTGTGTGTTTTTTTGCAGGTACCTTCATATCTCCAACCATGCTAACAGGTCTTTGATCACCTTCCGTGGAGAACGTCAACTGAAATGATGTGCAGGTGACAAATATTGAAGAGCTGCTTACTAAGTAAAATTAAATTTGCCAGATTATAAAGTCTATTTTCTAAAAATAGTCCCATGGTCATATCTCTCATAACTAAAAAACTAGAAAACATTAGCTACTGGTAGGAAAATGCATGTTTAGCTAGCCGTATTTAGATGATGAAAGTATCTACGGATGTAGCTTTAACATGATCATTTGATATTAAAAATATCTGAGGGGAGACCTACGGATCATGCCACATGAATGATCTATTATGGGGCATGCTGTGTGGTACCAGAAGGATTCAATTAAAAGGTACATTTTTTCACACTAAGATGTGTTATGTCAGAGTTGTAGTAACAGTTGAAGAAATTTTTGACTAACAGACCAGGCAATCTGGTTCTGTTATTTTATTATTAAAAATAATAAAGTAGCATTATCAAAATAGTTGACCCTCTGAATAGCTAAAATACATAGAAACAGGCATTATCAAAGTTAAATCAGTTACCATTTTGGCAAATAAACGGGGGGAAGCCAAGGGGTGCTAGGGAGTAAAATAGAGAGCCCATTTAAAATACAGCAGAATTAAAGACCTGTCATGTTTTGCTGCCATTGGGAAATTGACTATGTGAACAATAGATTCTTGGTATGTTCTCTGTGTGTGGGACTATGCTATTAAAATAATTTTGTACCATATTCTTCTCAGTAATAATTAATAAGAACTACAAAGTCCTTCCCTAACCTTATCCTTTAAATTTATCAACTCAAGAGGGTCTGTTGAGTCCTGACCTTCATGCCTCCTTCTAGGGATTCCTAACTGCCTAAAGCATTCTTGCAGTTCTATCTGATCTGTCAACAACTTTTAATACCAGCATTTTTGGGGATTCTGTTATCCTGTGAAATTTAATCTCACCTATTTAAGCTTGCAGAAAGTTCTGGAGGGAATTATTAACAGATTTTCCCTCATCTTCTTAGAGGACAGTGCTGAATGATTGGCTGGTTTCCCTAAGGACCCATGGCTGAGCAGTGCTAGTTTGTCAGTAGCATCCTATTTAGCATGTGTGTGAGACCACAAGGGAGACTGAAAGACATTTGGAATCAGAATTACATCAATATGCTGATGATGCCTCCATATCTTCATTTCATCAAACCTTACATCCTGTAGCATTAATGCTTTCTTAACTAAGATGGAAAGTGCCCCCAAACAGCACACTGCTTATGGCTCTAATTAGACAGCTGGAAACTACACTGATGATACACTAGAGCAGTGGATCAGCAGCCTCAGCATCACCAGTGAACTTGTTAAAAATGCAAATTCTCAGGCCCATCCCACAGCTACTAAATCAGAAATTGGGACTAGGGCCCAGCAAGTTGTGTTGAACAAGCCCTCCAGGTGATTTTGATGCACACTGAAGTAAGAAAACCACTGCATTAGAGAAATGGGAAGTGCTTGTCACTGCAGAATCTATTAGTAGTGTCTCCTAACTTAGTAGATTAAAACATTTCTGGATCTAATTATATGGTTCTTTGTTACTAACCATGTAACAATTCCTTGTTAAGTCTAACTGGCCTATGTAATAATTCATATTTGCCACTAAATGATGGGAAAACTTTATATTGTTCTGTATTTCCCTCCCCCTTCAAAAATCATTTGAGAATTAGACCACAGCTTTGGATATATACATGCTGACATGCCTGACAGAGAGGCCTTTTACCAACAGACAAATTATGTTATTTCCAAATTCCATCAAAGAGCCAAAGCCCAATAAACAATATACATATTTGAGAAAAACTCTAAATATCAATCTTCATTAACTTCAAAGAAACCAGCGTGATTGCAGTTTGTGTGTACTGGGGCTGGAAAGCATAGGAGGAATAGAAGGAATACCAAGAAATTGGGTTTGATATTAAATTCTTCCTATAGGCTGAAAATTTGTCTGAGAACATTCTTTCAAAACCTTGAAGTAGAAGATATTGACTTACCAGTTTCGTAAGTGTTAGCACTACCATGTCTTGGGCCTCTTTGATGTATACCAAATCAAGTAATTACATTTATCTAACTTGGAAACTATGAGCCTTTTTAATGCTAGAAGCCCTGGATGCTTATTCTCTCCAGAAAACATTCATTCCACAATTATTTTTGAACACTTCTTATGTGGAATCCATTGTGCTAGGCAGGGGAAGAAAAAAGTGATGATCATGGCACCGTTCTCATAGAGCTCACAGCTCAGTAGTTTTAAGACCATGTAAACATTTTAGTTTCTTGTAAGCTAATAATAAACATCCAAACATTTGTTCTTCTAGTTTTAATTAAGCCCCAGATCCGCTTGAGTTCTACTAAGCTCAACTGCAGGCATACGACAAGTTATCGCACCAACACATTGCTTCCTCCCAATACTTTGATAAACATAGTTCATCCCACCTAGCTTTGGCCTTCTGACTGAGCCATGCCTGGACTCTGATCCTTTCCTTCCTATAATCCAGCCGCTTTAACAATTAGCCCCTGAATAGCCTCCCTGCTTCTGACCCAATCCCCCTTAGTCAATTATCAGTAGAGCAGTCCTTTTAAAATTTAACTCAGATCTTGATGTTTGTCTGCTCAAAACAGTTCACTTGTTTCCTCTTTCACTCAGTAAAAACTAAAGACCTTATGAACACTTACAAGACCTCACCACATACCGCCACATACTATCCTCTCATACTCTGTTCCAGTTATGCTGACTTTTTTTTTTTCTATTCCTAGAAGTCCAAGAGCCTTCCTCAGTCAAGGGTGAATGCATTTACCTTGAAATGGAACCTTTCTCTCCCAAATGTCTACATTCCCTCAATGTTTTCATCTATCCCCAAA
>NW_006789439.1:383353-411792 GCF_000442215.2 Lipotes vexillifer | reverse complement strand
ATTCCTGGGCCACCCGATTTAAAATGGCAAGTCCTGGGCTTCCCTGGTGGCGCAGTGTTTGAGAGTCCGCCTGCCAATGCAGGGGACACGGGTTCGTGCCCCGGTCTGGGAGGATCCCACATGTCGCAGAGCGGCTGGGCCTGTGAACCATGGCCGCTGAGCCTGCGCGTCTGGAGCCTGTGCTCCGCAAATGGGAGAGGCCACAACAGTGAGAGGCCCATGTACTGCAAAAAAATAAATAAGTAAATAAAATAAAATGGCAAGTCCTGTCTCCTCTTCCACCATAGCCTCTCCCCAAATTCACACTTTGTTTACTCCTATTTTAACGATTCCATTGCATTAACCACTGTTCAACATACATTTATGTGACAATTTATTTGTTTGGTTGAGTGTCTTTCCTTACTAGGTATGAGCTCCATGAGGGCAAGAATTTCTATCTGATGTGTTCACTGCTGTATTCCAACTGCCTAAAGCAGTGCTTGATACACAGTGGGTGCTCAATAAATGTAGATTGATTAAACAAACAAACAAACAAGCAAACAAAATTTCTACTTCTACCTTCTCAAGTAATTAATTATCTGGTCTCGTTTTGTGTGTCTATATGTGTTCTACTTATGCAGAAGAAATAGCCACTACTCATTTCTAGTGACCCTTGTCAATGGAAGATGACTATAATATAAAGAATGAAGTAAACTGACATTGCCATTCAGGGGTGTCTTCCCTTCCAACTTTCAAGATGCAGCCTTTCATAATGAAAACTTCTCTAACTTTAGATTTAGAAAAATAAGATTTAAAATATTTAGTTCAAAACATATTGCTCAAGCACTTATTCTTTGCTGAGGTCCTATGCTATGCATGAGGATACAAAGATGAATCAAATTACCTTCTGTGTTTTTTTATCTTAGGCAAGTCACTTTACTCCAGTACGGCTGTTTTCCTTTTATTTGTACCATGACAAGTTTGCACTAACTGATGCCTAAAATGGTGCTCCAGAGAGGGTGTGGAGAAAAGGGAACACTCTTGCACTGCTGGTGGGAATATAAATTGATACAGCCACTTTGGAGAACAGTATGGAGGTTCCTTAAAAAACTAAAAATAGAAATACAACCCAGCAATCCCACTACTGGGCATATACCCTGAGAAAACCATAATTCAGAAAGAGTCATGTACCAAAATGTTCATTGCAGCTCTATTTACAATAGCCAGGACATGGAAGCAACCTAAGTGTCCATCAACAGATGAATGGATAAAGAAGATGTGGCACATATATACAATGGAATATTACTCAGCCATAAAAAGGAACGAAACTGAGTTATTTGTAGTGAGGTGGATGGACCTAGAGACTGTCATATAGAGTGAAGTAAGTCAGAAAAACAAATACCGTATGCTAACACATATATATGGAATCTAAAAAAAAAAGAGAAAATGGTCAGAAGAACCTAGGGGCAAGACAGGAATAAAGACGCAGACCTACTAGAGGATGGACTTGAGGACATGGGGAGAGGGAAGGGTAAGCTGGGATAAAGTGAGAGAGTGGCATGGACATATATACACTACCAAATGTAAAATCGATAGCTAGTGGGAAGCAGCTGCATAGTACAGGGACATCAGCTCGGTGCTTTGTGACCACCTAGAGGGGTGGGATAGGGAGTGTGGGAGGGAGGGAGACACAAGAGGGAGGAGATATGGGAACATATGTATATGTATAACTGATTCACTTTGTTATAAAGCAAAAACTAACAGAAACTAACACACCATTGTAAAGCAATTATACTCCAATAAAGATGTTTAAAATAAATAAATAAATAAATAAATAATAAGTAAAATAAAATGGTGCTCCAGAAAAAACTCCTATGATTACAAGACTATCTCCACCTTGGATTTTGCAAAAGTCTGAAAGGGTGGAGTCGATGGAGAAAATCCTGGAGAATAAAGTTGACATTTTTAACTCAGTCATGAACCAGTGGTGACTCTGATATTTTAGTGAGATTAATCTGTAATGTGGTTAGTCTATATGGGACAAATTACCTATTGACTACAGTTATAATTCTTTCCTAGAATAGAGACTCCAAATATGTTCAGGCATTCTAAAGCAAATCAAATTCATAATACTGATTTGGATAAAATGAGTAATTTATCTTTCTATAAATACATTTGGTTCTTGTTCTCAGAACTAATACCCTTTATAAGGCATTATCTTCCTTAACATTAAAATTTGATAAGTCTGTGGTACATGTACCCAGCTGATGTTTCACCCAAGATTAGTCACCAGTCACCTGTTAGAATGAAATGATTTTAAATCTGTCATTTTTAGTAAGTTAACTAATTATTAATTCTAAGTAATGCTTACATTAAAGCTCTTTTAAGAAATAAATGGAAATCTCTTCGTTCTACTGCCTTCATAGCAGAATGAATTAACTATAAGCATTATATATATCTATATCTATATATAGATATAGATAGATATAAATATAGTTACCTTTGAATGCAGCTTGTACATTTGACTTATGGAAAATTTCGAATGTCTCTAATTACCACATTCTCCTAATTAATATCTATATATTTTGTGAAGAGTATCTAGTATTTGGATATGCAAGACTTAGCACATTCCACTGTTACTAGTTAAATACAGTACCTTTCAAAGATATTAACCCTGAGAATACAATACACAAGAAGCACTTGTGTACTGACAAAGATAAACTTCTCATTGTATCCAAATCAGTATAATAAAATATTTTTTTTTACTTTGAATGTCTGTACTAGAAAAAGCAACTATGGGTAACCCAGAAATTTTTAAATGTGCATCTCACAATCTGAAGAACATTCTAATGATTTAAACTAGGAGACTGCACATTAACAGTTTTACATCTTCTAAAATTTGTTGCATGACAACTCCATATTTTCTGATGGCTCCATTTTACCTCCTCAGGGACAGCTCTTATATGAACAAAGCCTTTTCTGAAGACGATGAACACTCGGCGGGCTCCACAACGTAAAGCAGATGTTGCACAGTCGAAAGCTGTGTCTCCAGCTCCGAGTACAATCACGGCTCCCCGTATCGATGGCAATGGAGAGTGACAGGCACACATTCCTGAATGATGAAAGGAAAACCCCATTTTCAAGTAGAGAAACCATTTCTGCATGACAGCTCAAAAGATACTTGTACTCAAAGCAGTGTAAAATTGCATCTTGCAGTTTTCGAGGATGGAGTGTCACTATCAAATTATTCTGCTTCATTGAAAGACAGTTTTATTCCCACTTTAAAAATATGCTCATACATGTAATTTCATAGTCAATACCTTTAACTTCTTTTTTTCCTTCTAGAAGGATAGCTATAACACATTTTGAAGAGTTTGGGTCATAATAAACTGGAATCAATCAATTTAAACTCTGTCAAAGTTGTGAATTGTATTTTTAACTTATTGTCATTAAATTTGTTTGTTAGAAGAAAAACAGTGATCCTTGTGATCTGAGTTACTAATTTGCAATATTTCATTAAAACCTTTTATTTAGAAATCATCTTATAAGATTTCTAACATATAGCCCTGCTGTATAGTATATTTAGTAAATTTTGAAAATTAACATGCTGAATACGTTCCCTTTATGTAACTGAAGAATTTCTGAGAACTATTTTCTTGAAATAGTTAAAATAAAACTTTCTCCCTTTTACTGCTTTTTTCCTGGTTTTGTTTGTAAAACTGAGCAATAAAAGAAATATGACTCTCCAAGTGAACATTTCTCAACAGCATTTATATGAATATTTGATGTCCACATGAAGATTCTTTAAAAAGTAAAATGCAGGTGTTCGCTATGTATTAGGTAGCGCTGTATTATTGGATTAAATAAAACTGTTGACAAGATAAATTACTATAATTTTTGAAATGGCACCACAGATAGCATAATCATTTTGCTTGAAAGAGTTTGTATTTGGGATCACATAATTAGCCTTTTGTAATTCTCAAATACATGCTATGTGTACAATGATCTTCCCTAGCAAGCATCGTGTTCTCTTGGAAGGAAGAGGATGAAGATGTTACACAACTTTAGCTGTAAAGTTCTACAGATTGATCTGAGAGAAAGTTTCTTATCTTTTTCAAGTTTAGGAGAATAAATGTAGATTCTTATCTTTTCCATATGTAATTGATGTTAGAATATCTGAAGCTCAGAATTCTTTAAAAATATATATTTAAAGGAGTTTGACTATCGGGTTTTAGGGAATATATTATAGCTTCTTTAACACTAAGACAATGACTCTAGCCCAGTCAAAGCAGAGGACAGGCATAGCTTCCAGTTGTTCTTCCTTTGGTGTGTGAAGTGATTTCACACAGAGACTAGGTATTAGGGTATCCATCAAAGTGTTTTGTTTTAATTTCATAAACCTGTGGTTGAAGAAGAGACTGAATCTTTCTGCTGGTGTGGATACAAATCATGGAAGACATGATCACTTGTCCTATTTTAAACAAAAAAATAAAACAGTTCCCAAAGTGAAGCTCCTGCCTTTTCTTTTAAGAACATCTTCTGATGTTTGTTAAGGACACTCTTATTTTGAAGCAACTTTTTATAATGCAGTTTGGACCTGTATACAACACAGTGAAAAATCCTTATGATGATGTTTGATTGGGAGGATGGACAAATAGATGATTCTGGCTAACAGTAATGTCAGATTTTTTTTTCTTTTCATTTTACACTGCTGTCATAAAAGGATGAATTGGAGATCTGGACAATTTCCTACTGAGCCTGGACTTAATATACATTCATAATACACATAACAACATAGGTAACATTAGGAACAGAAGACAATATGTGATACCTGCTTTACTGCTTTTGGCTACAAGTGGCAGAAAGTCTTTGGATGTATAAAACCCCTGGTCCTGTGTCAGGCCTTGGAAGATGTGATCCTTTTTGGGTTCTGGCAAACCTAAGTAAAAAAATTTATAAAATATCATTAGAAGGAGGAGTGACTTTTCCTACTGACTATTAGAAAGAAAGTAGAAAGCTGTAATCATTAAGATAATGTGGTTCTTAGAGGAAAAAAATCTATAAGCAAATTAACATAAAAGAATGTACATAACACAATGTAACAGACCTCAGAGTATACCTTTAATGCATAACTAAGAATACATCATAAATCACACATTCATGTGCACATGTACATATACAGAAACATGGATACTCACATACAGTGTTAAGGGGAAAATCAGGTTATATTCTTTCCTCATGTCATAAATAAAAATAAATTTCTGGTGTATTAAAGGGCTAAATATAAAAAATTCATCACAAAACCTAAAAGAAAATATGGATATATGTTTATCTAGTTCCTGAATATGGAAGGTCCTTCTAAGGGCGGGGGGGTGGGGAGACTAAAAAGTTTCGAAGGAAAAAAAAGTATTTTACCACAAAAATTCAGCTAGTTTTACACTTCAAAAATATTATAAACAAATTAAATGCCAAGTGATTAGCTAGAAGAATATTTTAACAAATAAAATGTCTTTTCTATATAAAGACATTTCTCAGTTTTAATGAGGAACATATTAACTTTTCAACAGAAGCATAAACAAAGGGTAACAAAAATTGGGATAACAAAAAACATAGTTTTTAAGCACCAAAAATCTTAAATCCCCTAGTAATTTAAGAACTGTAAGTTAAAACAATGAGATATGATTTCTCCTCTATTAAAAAGTAAAGGGTTTAAGAAAATTACACTATATGGCAAGGTTAAAGATGAGATTTGTTATGCTCTTTTGGTAGAAATTTGGTAGAAACTGGTGCCTAATTCTAAAAAACAGTTTTGAATCTATCATAAGAAAATACTAAGACATGCAAATAAAGGTTTGATTACAAAAATGGTCAGTGCAAAAAAAATTAAGAGAGAGAGAAAGGGTGGAGGAATATCAAAATGCCAACAGAATGAATAATCCAGTTTTACTTTAAGAGATGAAAAACATGACAGAACAAAATGCAGCCATTAAAACAAACATTTGAAAAATGTGGTAACAGATTGTAGTCAAAATACAGTGTTAAATAAACTAGCAGGACATAAAACACTGTGTATAGTATGATTTAAGTTTTATAAAAATATATAAACTATATAATCTGAACAGTAATCACTTCTGGTGGTGGGATTGTGGATATTCTGGGTTTTAAAAAATTATTTCCTTATTTTCCAAATGTTCTATAACATGCATGTATCAACTAGTTAGGAAATAATTGCCAACATTTTGAAAAGAATATGAATAGCTGGTTAAAATGTTTTCAAACTACAAACGAAGCAAATCTGATAGCTTTCACCCCACTACAGGAAAGCTTTTCATCTCAGTTCCGTAAGGGGGAAATTTATAGTTTAATGTTATTTACTATCCAAATCTCAGTCTACCAATAGGCCATTCCAGAGAAATAGGAGTTTATTTCATAGTTAAATGAAAGCCAATGGTAGCTGCTGGTAGACACACAGAGTAAAAAGCATGGCCCAGGAGATGAGTTTTGTTGTGTGCGATAAGGTTGATACTGTATCTGACCTGAAAACTGAAGGTGCTGGTGGACTGAGTGCATAGCCAGCAATAAACCACTGCTGTCCCTTCAAATTAAATCAAACATTTTTCTTTCCTGTCTAGCACCTCTTTCATTTCCTCCCCCACCAAAAGATTTGCCCTTTGTTTTTAGGTTATTTTAAGACCATTTAAAAAAATTATTTTAATTATCTAAGAAAGTTAGGCAAGTCATTTGACAGGTCTTTGCTCTGGCTTCTCTATAAACAAAACGGGGATAATTTTATTTCTTCATTTTCTGACACAGAGGAATATCCCTTAGTCTGTTTGTAACATGGAAACTATTACATAAATGTGTGGTTATATATATATTAATGTAATTCTTTTCGAAGGACTGAGATGGGGGTAGTTACAGTTACATAAATATAGCTGAATATGTACTTGAAGATTCTAATGACAAAACAATTTTTCTTGAAAGCTGTTAAAAGATGATTGTAGTTTAAGCTACATTTGATTAGTCAAACCAACATGTATCATTTTATATATATATATAATATATATATTTAAATAATAAGGACCTGTTTCCCCTTTCATATTACTATACTATAGAGACTGCATATGTTCTATGGTACATTTTCCCATTTTCCTGATAAAAAACCACAACAAGGAAAACAGTGTGAAGGGTTTTGCAATTTCAAGGTGATGTGATAAGCAAAAACCTTTAAGACAGATCAAAAACAAAGCACAGAGAATATAAGTAGTGGATAAGAATTCTACAGTTTCTGGTAATGAAGTCTAAGATCCTTCCTTTACTAATTCCTAATCTGAGCTTTTTCATTACTTGCCATGGTTAAGGTAAAAGGGAGATTTACATTTCTGCTTATTTTCTATAGGCCCACTGCTAAAATAACTGTTATATAAAGAAATGCAAGGCATTCGTATTAAACACACCACCTGACCCATAGAGATGATGTTTTCTCTCCTGCAAGAATTATTTCACAAGAAAAAAGCTTCAGTAAAATTTAAATTTCATTTTTTCACTTGAATCATACACTGACAAGGACAACTCAGTTTCCTGTGCTTTCACCCCACTCTGCATTTATCACTATAATGAATTTAACATTTACTGGGTCAGATTCTCCCTGTAAATGTTCAAGAGGGCACCAGCTAAATGTTCTGACCTATAGATACTGGCTTGAGGACAGGAAAAATGAGCGAGTAACTGGATGGGATGATTATGATTGGGTTATCTCTGCAGCCTATTTAGCCACACCTCAAGTCATGCTCACTTTTAGATTCCCAGTGTCCATGGAGCCCTTCTCCCCTACCTAGGCGGCAGATCATCTATTAGGACCATGTATCTGAAGCTCTGCTCACATACCCTTTGGCAGCCCAGCCCAGCTGGCAGAAGTACCCTATTCTCTGCTAACTATGATGCTGCTGGGTGATTAGGAACAGGGTCTTTGTCATCAGACAGAGTTTGGTGTGAGTTCTACCTCTCCCATTTATCTGATTGTGATCTTCTGTAAGTTCCTATGATGGTTAGTTTTATGTGTACATAGCTAAGTACACACATCAAATTATCCAATCAAACACTAATCCAGGTATTACTGTGAAGGCACTTTATAGATGCGGTTAATATGATTTTAAGTAAAGGAGATTACCTCAATAATCTGGATAAGCTTCATCCAATCAGTCCAAAGGTCTTAAGAAAAAATTGAGGTTTCCTTAAGGAAGAAGAAATTCTGTCTGTCTGCTGGCCTGGCCTTCAGATTTTAGATTTGACAGCTCTCGCAATTACATAAGCCAATTCCTTGAAATAAATCATAACACTCAATCTATCTATCTATCTGTCTATCTATCTATTTATCTATTTTATATATCTCTTAAAGGCTTTATCTTTCTAGAGAGCCCTGAAACAATTCATTAATTGCTCTGATCTTCTACCTCTGCATTTCTAAAACAGAGATAATAATTATATTTCTTTTCTCTCATAGATGTGCGACTTAAAGGAACATCTATCTATCTATCTATCTATCTATCTATCCATACATATATATATAAAGCATTAGGACCTGGCACATAGTGAATGCTCAATAAACACTATCTATTAATATTAAGATAGGTTTATTATTCTGTAGTTTATAATTTTTTTTCAAATTCCACATCTTGTGGCAAGGAAGAATAAATCTTAAATCAAAGTAAAGTATTAAAACCTTAGCAAGTTTAAACAAAGTGCTACAAAAGAAGAAAAATGAAGCAAACTTAAGTGAAATATGAAAGATAATGAAACTTGCAAATACCCATCTATCAAAGGAAGATTTCCCTGAGAGTAGGTGGCATATTAATAAATAAGGTATGTGTCTATACCAGGATGATTTCAAAATGACACTGAAATGACTTTTTAATTCACCTTTCAGTGAGAAGAAGGAGGTTTATGAATAAAGAGGAATTGACAAAGATTTGACAAACAAAACAGCTCAGGGTAATATACATATAGTGTTCTTTGTCTTTCAAGAAGGCCAGATAGTTTCTTTGCTCCCCTAGAATAGTTACTGAAGTTTTTGGTGTTTCAGCATGCATTTATACAAAGGTATACAAAGGAACACCTTCTTAAGACGTACTGAAAGATTATCATTTTCAAGTTCTCTAAAAAGAAAGGAAAGAAATAAAATGTTGCTTATACTACAGAAAATCTAACTTAACATGTATTGATTACTTATAGGCACCGTTTTAAGTGCCTGATATACAGGTAGGTGATTTTTATATACTAACTCATTTAATTCTCAAAACAACTCTAAAAGACAACTCGCATTATTATCTGCATTTTAGATATGAGGAAACTGAGGCACATCATAAAGATTAAGTAACTTTGCTGAAGGTCACAGAACAAGTAAGTAGTAATGCCAATTTCTAACCTGGATGGTCTGGCTGTAGAGTGTATGCTTTGACTTCAAAATGCTGCCTTTGCCATGTATAAGGTTATAATTAAGCCCTGTTATAATGTGTTGCTACATAACAAGTGATGTCTAAAGTAATCATTCAACGTATATGTATTAAGTTTCACTGTAAGGCTATGGATACGCATACAACACAGAATGTTCCAATCTAGTGGTAGAGAAAAGACTGGCTGCTTCTCTGGGCTGCATCTTTGTTTTGCGATTCTTTTCTCTAGCACAATTCCTCTCTAAAATGTCTTCCTTCTTAACTGCATTCCCCTTGGGTATCTGCTGGTATTTTTCAATATTTGATATTCTTTGAAATCTGTATCTTTGCTTTGTTTCCAAAGCACCTCCCTCTGAAACAACTACAGAATAAAAAACAGCAGTGTATTTAGTAAATTCTTTGTACTCATATTAAGTTCTGCACAACTTCAATTAACATTAAGAAGATATTAAATATTCTGTTTTGTGTTATCATCTAGTAAGTAATAGATGAGGAATAAGTTTCTAAGGCTGAGTCTTCATAGCTATTGTAGGACGTGTTTAAGAATTTCTCAGATTTTATAATGTCTGCATGTGTTACTTCACTGGGTCAACTCATTCAGTGTTAATTGAATTAAGCAACAATTTGTGTGACGCCTCTCATTCTTGAAGGCATTCACTTGAATGACAGCTAAGCCGTCATGCGGAAGATGGTGATTAGACAGATGTGTCACGGGAGACAGCCTCACACATCCCACAGAAGTGGAGAAGACAGCAAAGAACATTGTGAGACTGCCTCAGGTTCCTGGCTTACGGAAATGGGCAATGTTCTAGTATTCTGAACTCTCTCTGCAGGTATACTGTCTTGTTATTTCACACGAGTGCTTTTTCAATAAGAAGATTTTAGTAGACATATAAAATCCCTCTGATTATGTCCTATTCTCAAGTTTACTGGCTGAGCACAGCAAAATGTAGTTGATGGCAAATGTCCTAAGTTTTTCACTTTTCCAAGTACTTTTGTGTCAGATTTTGCTGTCTTCTCAAAGAAGAAAGAACGTTGTGTGATCTCAATCCTCATTGCTAAGCCTGGTTTGGGGAATGGTGCTGCATGAGGAAGAATATTAACATGTGAAGATTAAACATGGATTCATTAAACAAACCCTCACTAAGGGACACGAGGCTATCTACCACAGCTATGCAGTTGTGTCTTTGTAAGAAATGTCCCTGTGTAACCATTGTTTTTCTTTATTTTTGTTTATTAAATCTTTTTAAAATATCTTAATGCCAACTGACTTATTTCTATCATTTGTAAATACAGTGTACTGAATAAGAGTGAAACCTCTTAACACACAAAGTCAGACTTTCTGTGTTAAAATTCTCATTCTAGCTCTTACTAGCCCTTGACCTTGGGCAAGTAAATTATTCTCTCTGGGCAGCAGCAGCCTCATCATAGGATTGTTAGGAGAGTAAAATGAAAACAATATATGTAAAGCTCTTTGCATAGATGTGAAATAAACGTTTCCTTTTATTTGCATTCTCTCCCTAAAAGCCTTTGTTTGATATAATGAAAGGACACATTCGGATAGACATAAATTAAATGTTCATCTAATCCATCATATACACAATTCACACTGTTGCACATTTAAGCGGTCAGTGTTGGACAGATTGGTTAGAATGAAAGGCTGTGGTAAGACAAGGGTATTCCTCTAACCTCATTCATTCTACAGACTACAATGGACGCAAACCATACGTGCTGCAAGACCAGGAAATAGCAAGGTTAAGACCCTCTATTGGTTAAGGCATCATTCAAATTGCAGCAGTTAGTTAACATCCTGCCTCAGAAACCACTGACCTAGGATTCTGGAGAACTGGGTTCTAGTCTCACTATATCCCCTTTCTAGCTGTATTTGGGTAAAATTACTTTTAATACTGTGGCTGTCAAATTCCTTTATTTTATCTAATTATGTTTTATTAAGCTATAATTGACATATATTAGTTTCAGGTGTACAACATAAAGATTCAGTATTTGTATATATTGCAAAATGATTACCACAGTAAATCGAGCTAACTGCCTTGATTGGAACGAAGATATCTCTGACTTATGTACAGGGTTGCTCTGAAATGAGGTGGAAAAGTACACATAAAAGCACTCTGGTAAATCTAAAACAACATTCAAATGTAAATCATTATTACTGTCTTGGGTAAAATATAAAAACTATGGAAAATAAAGACACATTATAAAAGATTCATAGTATACACTTTCACAAACAGAAGATACTGCAATTAATCATAAGAAGATATTTAAATGGCTGTACATAGATATGTAAATGTAGGTATAACTCATAAATACATGTATTATGGATATATGTGTTTATATACTTACTAGAAAAAGTAAACTATTTCAATATCAAGCCCAAACAGTTGAGATTACAATATGGAAATAAAATATTCTTTTCAAGGGCCTAAGCATTCCACAATTTCACAATGGATTATAAAGTTCTTCATCTGTCACTTAAAGATCACTTATATGACTCAAAGGATTTACTTCCAAGGGAAAACAGTGCCGTAAGGGTTATCATTCTAAGATCTATATATGGATTAGAAAGAGAACAGATCAATGATGCCCTATTGTGATTCTTTTCTCAATAAAACTCCCCATCTTTTTCTGACAACCCACTGTAAATGCGTTTAGCTCTTGGGTGTTCAGACTGAATTCAGAAAGAGTGGAGTGATTCAATATAACACATATGAAATCAGATCACCATATATCACAATAGTATTCATTTCATTGATTTTTCAAATCCCCATTAAATATCTGTTGTGTATAACTGCTGTCTAGTCTCTCTCTCTCTCTATGTGACCACAAGCATTAATTGTATGGATCACATAATTCGTTAGAGCATAACAAGATGAAGACTTTTAAAAAATGTTATGAATGAAATCACCATCTCAAATCATATTTTTTCCCATTACACAAGGTATTTTTCTATACAGAAACATATAACAATAATGACATCCAGACCTAAGAGGAGTAAAGAACACTCATACAATTTTGAAAATCGGAGAGACGCTGAACTAAGATCTTCTTTTTGTATTTAATTATGAAAACAGTATAACTTTAAAAGCATTGGAGAAGAGAATAAAGTAAACAAATGTAATAATTCCTATGAAGTTACAAACATATTTCAGTTTGCTTCTATGATTTCATGTAGAAAATATGTATAAGTTCTATTATACCAACGAGATCAGTTAATAAAATTTCATATTAGAGCTTAATATCAGGCTCCAATTTAGAGTTTTCATGGGTGACAGAAAATATAAACATATTAATAAAGCAATGTGTTCACAAGATCAACACATATGAAGTAAATTGAATCTAAGTGGTTAAAATTCTTCTAGAGGATTTTTAATCTGTAATAAAATATCTAGCAATTTCATATAACAAAATGAGAATAAGATTCACTATGCATTTGTAGTCTCATAATTTTTACTCCTTTTACACATTTGGAAAAAATACATATATAGAGAGAGAGACCTTATTTTAATTAATAAAATATTGTCCAAGAACTCAAAGACAGATAAAATATCCTTGAGTGTTTTCTACTTTCCTGATAAATAACTTCTATATTCAGGATCCACCTTATCTATTCTTCTTTCTATATAAAGGGACATATGAAGGAACCAAAACAACAAAATCCTGGACCAAAAAAAGAAGATGAACTATTTTTCTTTATATTTTTGTAATCCAATTTTCTTGTAATTAGCAGGTTATTTTACTAATTAAAATTTAATTTTAATATAAAAATAAGATCTCATTAAAATCCCTCTTCTAGAAAACATGTTAATGTAATTTTCTTTTTCTGTCACAAAATTATACATATCCCTTTAATTTTTGGTATTATTTATTAAAGTGTGCTTTATCTCTTGGGCCTTTTCTATTTGTTTTCCTCCCTTCTCTTTTCTCTGTTTCTCATTCTCATTTGGCTTTTGCTATAAAACAATTTCCTTAAATTTTAATCATCACATCAAGAAGTAAGGGTAAGCAAAAAAATTCAAAGAATATGCCTCAGGTGAAGATTCTTTTTCTTAATGACTGGAATTCTTAGATGGTGTTAGAAAATTACTATTTAGCACTATGTAAGTACACTATATTCCAAAGTAAAGAAATCATTAATAGTAAAATACTAAAAAGGAACAGTTATATTACAAAATAAATCTACCAGGCTTACAAAGAAAACAAATTTGCTACAGCTACCTGCTGTGGAGATGAGGCAGTAATCTCAACAGCAGGAAATAAAAGAGAAGAGAGGAGAAAAATACAAAAGCACAGACATTAAAAAAGTAATTAAAACACTTATCTCCATCGACATACATTACGGAAAAAACCCTCAACCAACCACCTAAAACCATACTTTATTGAACTGCACAGCAGGAAACAGCATTAAAGCTGCCACCGTAAACACACATTCTGTAGAAGGGAGAGCACCCCTTTAAAAATGTAATCTCAAAAGTATTACTAATGTGTTAATCACCAGTAAATGTACCATACATTCATTGTATTGTATTAGCTACTTTCTCAAAGGTATTTATTAATTGTACTTCTAAATTTTTTACTCAAATAAATTCTTAAATATACGTACTGGTAACCTTTATTTGTAATCGTTCTAATGAATTTTACAGCTATATTGTGAGGCTGAAGTATTCTGTATATCAAAAACTTTATGTAAAACTTTTTAATATAACATGCATTTATAATAGATAATGCAGTTAAACTGTTTTCTTTAAAGCCAAACTAATCTTTGCTATAGTACTGAAATAAAAAGAGTGAAACAGAATGCAAGAGTTGAGGTCATGGATTAAAACTGAAATGAAAGCTAAGAATCATTCTGAATTACCCAAGTATGCTCTGGCCTTCAGAGCTCTGCAAAGTGAAACAATACAAGCCTGAGGAAGCAAGTGGCAGGCCTTAAAATAAAGACCATGCACCAAATGTGCTTGGTGACTCTCTCAGCTGCTGAAACTTGTTTCTGCATCTACCTGATTCTCCCCAGGCATGTCTGTGAAACAATGGAAAGCTGCCTGATTCAGAATCAAAAGACTTCTAATGGACTCCTGACCTTTACTTTTTAGCTATTAGCTATAAGCTCATGCCTAAGTCATTAAATTTTAAACCTCAGTTTTCTCATCTCTAAAATTAGAAGAATTACAAAAATGCATTTCCTTATAGAACTGTTATGTGGACAAGTAAGCATAGTACAGCTCTATATTGCTGAAACAACTTAATTTTACACATAGAAAATATAGATATTGGTTTTGCTACCATATAATTCTTTTACCTTTTAATTATGCATTTTGTTCTTTACTCAAATGATACATTTCTGTGCAAATTTATTTATCTTATTCTAAGTCACTGCTGTGGTTTTTATAAATCTTACAAGAAAATACTTATCTTAGTAGATTTTTTTAAAGAAATGTGTATGCAATAAGAAAAATATTAAATTATTTCCATGATTAAATATACTTGGAATGTGCTCAGTATTACCGATACATTGCTGAGTTAGAGTCTTGAAACTAGAATACTTTTCTAGGAATTCAGAAAATTCCACAAAGTGATCACTTTCCAAAGACACTCTTGATGGATAGACATGGGCAACCATTTCAGAAACATATGGTTGAACTTGAACCTCAGTTTGTTCATCCACAAAATAGGCAGACTATCTAGAAACCGAATTCTGAAACTTGCCTGTGATTTTCAAGAAATCCAAGACTATGAAAACGTATCTTTGTATATGTGTACATTTTATTGTGTACGTGTACAGAGGGTCCATACCTTTCATTATACCCCCTACGGAGGCTGTGACTCAAAAATGGTTAAAGAATCACATTGACTAAGATTAATTCAACTATACCATACCACTTATCCAGTACAAACACAGCCTCCGTACAAACACAGCCTACTTTCCTGGGTCAACAATTTCAATCAAAGATAAGTACTTTAAATTATGGTGTTTATATTAAGACAAAAATGGAGATGCTGAGGAAGGAAATGCAAATTTCGAATAAAATTTTACTACTTCAAAGAAATTCTGTATATGGGATTTGAAACTGTGCCTCTGGATTCCTTAGAGGTATGTTTTCACTTTCTTCTTCTATTACAGTATCTTTAATGGGGAAAAAAAAAAAAGGATTGATTCACACTAAGATACTGACAGTGGGGATACATACAAGAGAATAAAAACATATACTGAAGGTCTTTAAGGGTTAATTTCATTGGATTTGGCACCTCGCGGTTGAAAAGTGTAGAGAGAAAGGAAGGGTCACAGCTGAGCCTCAGCTTCCTGTTTCGGTGGGTTCCTCAACAGTGGTGTGCTTGACTGTGGCCCAGGACAGTGGAAGAGGAGCAGATGCTAGGGCAACAGTATTGTTCCACTTCGAACATATTTAATGGAGCATGGGACATCCAGTAAAGTCATTCTACAGATAATTAATAAGTAAAATTTCAAGTCTGAAGCTCATGAGAGACATCTGGTCTGGACCAAGAGATCTGAAAAGTATCAGCAAAGAGACTGTACTGGAAGCCATGAATGCTAATGAGCTAATCCTGAGGAAAAGAAAGCCAACAGTGGAGCCCTAGATAACATAACAACATTTAAAGGAAGAAAGAGGAAAAGGAACCCAAATGGAAATTGAGGAGGGATCAGTCAGTCATGAGAGGCAGGAGAAAGCAGTATGCTGAAAGCCAGGAGAAGAGAGGTTATCAGTTCAGACTTTATAGATATATTTATATATCTCCAGTGCATAAAAATGTACCAAGAAACAGGTGTTTAAAGAGTACTTTTGATTTTAGGACTCATCCTTCTTGAATTTTAAGTATAGTGCAAGGTCACTATACTATAATTTTGGAAATAAAAGCATTAATTAATTAATTGTTTTTGGAGATAATATAGCTAAAGGAGATTTATTGAGAGAGAACATAAAAGAGAACAAAAACAACAAAATAGAAATATATGTATTGTAGCTATGAAAATCAATTTAAATGAGGCAAATCAGAAGAGAAAGAGGAAACAGGATAAACCCTATACTGACACCCACACTGTAAGGTATTCTAGTGGTAATGCCTGCCAAAGTATGAAAAGATTTTGCTAGAAGAGAAACATAACACATGCCTTTCTAGGAATCAGTATCAGTGGAGAATATATTCATACTAAAATGCATTCTTAAGAAGAATTAGTCAACAATGGCAACTCTGCATTAATTAAATTCTGAGCGAATAACAGAAAATGGATGTAGCTTAGCTTGTATAATATTTGTTTGATTAAAAACTGCCTTTAGGGGCTTCCCTGGTGGCGCAGTGTTTGAGTCCGCCTGCCGATGCAGGGGACATGGGTTCGTGCCCCGGTCCGGGAATATCCCACATGCCGCGGAGCGGCTGGGCCCGTGAGCCATGGCCGCTGAGCCTGTGCTCCGCAACGGGAGAGGCCACAATAGTGAGAGGCCCACGTACCGCAAAAAAAAAAAAAAAAAAAAAAAAAAAAAACAACCAAGAATAAAACTACCTTTAGGAGGGCTTCTTAAAGAATTTCGTCAAAACTGAAGCTTTGAATTAGGGAGCTGTTGTTCCACCTCTAGTAGGTTTGGAAATCCCACAAAAGGGCCCACTGATATGTGGTTCACCCTGCAACAAATTTTTCTGACTTCTGAAAGCAAAACCAAATAATGACTCCCAGACAGGTGAAATACATGGCCAAGGTAGCAACACCTGTTTGCTCACAGTTCCCCCACCTACTTGCTGTGTGATGTGTAGCAAATTAGCCTATTTCTCTGTACCTTAGCTTTTACTTCTGTAAACTGAAGCTTTTAGCACCTCGTCCCCTGAGCTTTTCCAAGAACTCTTGAATCACAAAGCATTATACAGACATAAGAAATTTAATAATAATTGAAAATATTTTCATTATAATGGAGTCTATTACATAGACGAAGAGTATCATCTTCTCTTTTACTACTACAAGGTGAAGAAACTACAGTAACAGTGGATGGTGGATTAATCAAGGAGATCAAATTGAAATTCTGGGTTGCTCTTTGGAAATGATTTAAATTCCCTATGAACTGTGCAATATACACACAATCAAAAAATAAATTATACTCAAAAGCACCTGAACCACTCTAACCATGGTATAAAAGCATATATCTTGACATCATCAATAAAATCTTACACTTTTTCAAGTCAACATAGAATAATGAATTCTATCCCAAATGCCTGTGGTTTAATGAAGTGAGCAGTCGATGTTTGATGTTTGATTTTTTTTTCAGTTTCTGAAATATGATATTAGGGTCATTTCTTATAAATATTTTCAGTTTTTTTAAAAGAAGTCATAGTCTACTGCTAAGCTGTTTGAGTTCCGCTGCTTAGAGCATGGTTCATGTAAAACCAATATCAGCAATTTCATCTAATCCAATAGTTGGAAATTCTAGCCACGATGAACACTTTTGTGACTCTAACTTGCTGTCTTGCCAGTGTACTCTGTAGATTATGAAGGAGAGGAGACAGAATGCAGTTCAGAAGCTCTCTTCAGCACCCCCTGTCCTAAATTCAGGTTCAACTTCATATAAGCTCAGTAGTAATAAATATTTTGAGTTAACGTTTGTAGCATGTTTTGCCACTTAACAATAATTCTTGGGTACTGGAGCTCCACAACAGCTTTATCGGCTAGGCATCTTTATGACCATTTTAAAAATGAGCAAACTGAGGTTCAAGGCAGTGAAACAAGTTTTCTGAAGTCCCATAGCTAGTAAGTGCCAAAGCCAGAATTAATCCAGCAAAAGCTCTTAAATACAGTGTTTCTTCCACCATTACATAGAATATATGCTTAGGATAGTCTATACTCTTTATTATTAGGGGAAGAAAACGAACCATAACCTAGTCTTTGAAAATTTAGCGTACAATGATCTGTGGCACCTTAAATTTTCTGAATGTTAATACAGTAGTTTTATTCATAAGAAAGATAAAAACATGCTTTACAGATTAGCAGGTAATTATTCACATATCCCACCTACGCTACATTTTCAAAGATTTTAGGTAAACTATGCCTACTTAAATTTAAATGATGTCTTGTAAAAAGGATTTTCTAAGCATTATTCATTTGTTTAAAGCACAGATCTACAATGACAAACCTATCATCAATTCATTTTGTTGAAAGGGTAATAATGAAAGCGTTATTTTCCTTCTTTCACTGCGAGTCATTTGACCTATGTTAAATCAACTCTCAAATTTTCATTCATTATTTCTACATGAAGGATTTTGCCAGCTCAAAAAAGTATAAATCTTCATTTGTCAAATTTAAACTATCCCTGTCCCAGTTGCTATCAAGGCTCATAGCTCTTATCCCTTAAAAAACAGCAAAATATTGTCAAGTCACACAACCTCCCCACAGCCTCAGATGACCCCTAGAATCAATAATATTTGTAACTTGTAAGTGCACAGTTAAGGAGATCAGAAGGCAAGCGCTGTCCTCGTTAACCGCATTGAGCTGTGATACTACAGCCGACTCCCTTGTGTGGTCTGTGATCAATTTTAATCTCCTGACCAAGAATAAAAGAATGCAGACTCCTGATTCTGGATTCATCTTGAAAGGAGAGTATAGATTTGTACGTCTGCAGTGGGAATGAAAGATTTAATTCAACTGGCATTCCAGGAAAGAATACATCTAAACTATCATTCCTCCTCATTACCCTCACTGCTTCCAGGGTCCTCTATCGACAGAGCTAAATACTGAAAAATGTGTACACAATGGGTTAAAAAGCAAAGCTGTCTTTGTGGACATATGATCAACTGCCTACAGAAACAGATTTTATTGCTACATGATTTAAAGTGGAATCACCTTTTCTATCTTGAATTTCCTTAGAAAGGTTGTAATTTTGTGCCAGACTTCTTTGTGTGAAAATCTTTACGTTTAAGCAATTAAAGAATGCATAATTTACGAAAATCATCATTTAAAATAATCATGATTAGTTGTTTTCAAATCCCTACATTTAGGTGCACTGTTACATTTTGGGAACTTTAAATTGCAAATTGATACGAGAAGAAAAGACATCACCAGTTTGTTAGTTTTATATCTTTATATCTATACCCATGTCTCTCTCTCTCTCTATGCACATACATATATATGATAATGCATTTACAAACAAATGCAGAAATATTCTTATTTTTCTATAAAAATAAGAAATAAGATATTTTATTGTTAAAAATAAAATGTTCTTGCAGTTTACAGGGACAATTCAGGCAACTGTAATTTGAAAATTCCCTAGTTCCTATAAAATAGCATTTTCAATACATCAGACAAAAATTCCCATTCCACATCATCACCACCATCATTGCAGCAAACAGTTTTTGAGCATTCATGATGCATCATATACTGTGCTAGACAAAAACAAACAAACAGAGCAAGCTGGTGAAGAACACGGACCCCAAAGGCAGAGCCTAAGTTCAATTCGCAGCTCTGCTCCATCCAAGCTGTTTAATCTTGAGCATATTAATTTGCCACCTTTGCCGCAGGTCCCTCATCCGTAAAGCAAGTATAAGGGCATGAATAGCACTGAACTTAGTAGAGCTTTAATAATGACTAAATGAGAGAACACAGACAAACATGGAAGTATGTGTGGTAATTCATGGGTATAAAATAGGTGTTAGCTATAATAAAATGTATTCTGGCTCACTCATTCATTCATTAATAAACATTCAGTAACTGCTCCCTATGTAAAAAGGACCGTGTTACGAAACAAAGATGAGCAGAAAACAACAATCTGACGTTTGCAAGCTGTTTAACTTTTGGACATCAGCCTTCTTATTTACAAAATTAAGATAGTAACATTTGTCTTGAAAGACTGCTATAGGGATCAAATGAAATTAATTACATAAAGTGTCAATCATAACACCAGCTACATATAGGGGATGGTCAATAGATGTTTATTGAATGAAGGAGTAAAGAACTGGATGGATGGATGGATATATGTTATGCCTTAGGCAGAGAGGAAACAAGAGTGAATCAATCAGTCATCAGCTCAGAGCACACATTTATAAGTGAATTTCAAATATTTCTAGACTAAAAAATTGAAATATAGCAGGTAACAAGGTTTTTACATGAAGTCCTGGCAAAAAGTATATTTGTCCTGTTTCCTCCCATAGAGAAATCAGCATCTAGTGAAAATGTAAAGGATAAATATAGATTCCTTTCACAGGAGCTGCCTTTTCTCTGTTTATTAATTATGTAATGGGTTCACAGTTCAAAAGGCCCAAATTTGGCAGTGGGAGACAACTGATATTCTAAAACCAATAAAGCAGGGTATGGTGCTGTTTACCAGGGAGGAGTGATTTATTTTATCATTTGATTTTAAATATTTAATGAAATCCACGACATTTTGATTGGCTTGAAAAATCTGGGGGAAAAAAAAAAAAAAAAAAAAACCAAGAAAACAGAAGTGGGAATCATCTTGACATTTTTATTTTAAGAACAATGACTCCACCTCAGCTAACAGAAGTGAATTACTAAAGGAATCTGTTTCTCTATGTGAATTTTAGTAATGGAAAATTATGTTTATTCTGTCTCTTAAAATGACTATTAACCAGATAGTTAAAATATATATTGATTTGAAAAGGATAGTAACATTTTAACCTATCCAGTGTGCCAATTCAGTCCAATTCTGTTCTATGTATGCTCGAAGCTGATCAGTTTTAATGAGTTCTATGAAAGTAATACCACCAAGCATTCATTTTTTTTCCTAGTTAATGCCATGCTAAATTAATGGTATAATGAGAAAGAACTCAGGGGTGTGCCAGCATCTTAAATGGTAAAGAAATTGGGGGCTATCAGACCCAGTCAAGTGGTAAGTAGAATGATAAATCTAATTGCAATGTGCTCAAGTAAAAGATACCCAGATCCAGGTAGAAGAGCATGAAACTTGGAGTCCAGATCTGGCAGAGTTGGGTAAGGGGCAGAAAAGAGGGCATTTAGAACAAAATCAAGTAGCACTTCTTGAACACTGGTTCAGGAAAGCTTTGTGGAACTAAAAACATTTCTTTTAGATATCTTAACAGTACTATACTATCTGACCAAAAAAAGTGCTATAATTTGACTACTGTAAATGCCAGCTTATATACAGAACTCATCTTTTGTTTTTTTGTTTTTTGTTTGTTTTGTTTTTGGGGTTTTTTAAAAATCTATTTATTTAGGCTGCACCAGGTCTTAGTTGCAGCTTGTGGACTCTTACTTGAGGTATGCGTGTGGGATCTAGTTCCCCGACAAGGGATTGAACCCAGGCCCCCTGCCTTGGGAGCTTGGAGTCTTACCCACTGGATCACCAGGAAGTCCCAGAACCCAACTCTTCTTAACCGAGGATAGACTTTGCATATGTGTGTACATGCGTGTGTATAATATATATTATGCATGCAAACATATTCACAACTACAGGTACACAAGCAACTCCCTATCTACTTACCTAGCTATATATGTATATGTGTATGTATGGTTTAGAAGTATTAGTTAGTAACAAACATATTGTAGCTTTATCAAAAAGTAAAACACCCATCCTTCTCAAACTCTTCCAAAAAACTGCAGAGGGCAGAACGCTCCCAAGCTCACCCTGATCCCCACCATCACCTTGATACCAAAACCAGACAAAGATATCACAAAAGAAGAAAATTACAGGCCAATATCACTAATGAACATAGAACGAAAAATCCTCAACAAAATACTAGCAAACAGAATCCACAAACACATTAAAAGGATCATACACCATGATCAAGCGGGATTTATGCCAGGAACGGAAGGATTCTTCAATATACGCAAATCAGTCAATGTGATACACCATAGTAACAAATTGAAGAATAAAAACCATATGATCATCTCAATAGATGCAGAAAAGCTCTTAACAAAATTCAGCACCCATTTATGATAAAAAAAACTCTCCAGAAAGTGGGCACAGAGGGAACCTACCTCAACATAATAAAGGCCATATACAACAAACCCACAGCAAACATCATTCTCAATGGTGAAAACCATAATTTGAAAAGATACATAACTCCAATGTTCCTTGTAGCACTATTTACAATAGCCAGAATTCGAGAAGATACATGCACCCCAACGTGCACTGCAGCACTATTTACACTAGCCAGGGCATGGAGGCAATCTAAATGTCCACTGACAGAGGAATGGATAAAGAAGTGGTACATATATACAATGGAATATTACTCAGCCATAAAAATAATGCCATTTGCAGCAACATGGATGGAGCTAGAGACTGTCATACTGAGTGAAGTAAGTCAGACACAGAAAGACAAATGTCATATGATATGGCGTATATGTAGAATGTAAAAAGAAAAAAAAGGGTACAAATGAACTCATTCGCAAAAAGAAGTAGAGTCACACATGTAGAAAACAAACTTATGGTTACCAGGTGATAAGGGCTGGGGGGGAGGGATAAACTGGGAGATTGGGACTGACATATACACACTACTATATATAAAATAGGTAACTAATAAGCTGTATAGCACAGGGAACTGTATCAGTACTCTGTAATGGCCTATATGGGAAAAGAGTCCCAAACAAAAAAAAGTGGATATATGTATGTGTAACTGATTCACTTTGCTGTACACCTGAATCTAACATTACACTGTAAATCGACTATACTTCAATAAAAATTCTTTTTAAAGTAAGACAATTAATTGACTTATCTCACCCCCTCTACCAGCTCGAAAATCATTCACAAGAATCAGTAGGTATAGCTGCTTTAGGTAGAATGGTCTCTCTCCTTTCCTACCTTTATCTCATAACCTTCCTATAGGATAGAAATCACCAAGAATCCATTGACTGCCATTATCCAAGGTGGTTTAAGACACCTAGACAAATTAGGGATAAGATGACCAATAGGCCAGGCTAAGTTTTAGCCAAACAATCAAGTTATTCATCACCAAATCTTTTATAACCGATGTACCTCCTGATTGGTTTATGCCCATGCTTTGCTGGTTAGTCAATATTTGAATGTCACTCCTGGGATCTAGCCAAATTAAAGTGAACATGAGGATGAGAGGCCAGGAAATATTTTATGCTAACATGGCAACAAGGTGGAGTGGGATGGGGTAGGGGTAGGAGTAACAGAGAAATGAGAAGACACAGAAATACTATCCCTTGCCTCTTATCAAAATATATAACAAAATCTCAGCGTGCTTCTATTCTTCACTGACTCCTTAATCCCTCCTTCTACCAAATGAAAGTAAATACTCCCAGAGATTTATTGTTAACATGACTTTCAAGCATTAGTTTACAACTAGAAGAAGCATGAATGGCTCATCTATTATTTGGGCCATAATGACAAATATTTAGAGTGTATCCTATTTCCACAGATCTCTCCTTAAAACCTGCATTTATATAGTAATTGGCGTTAAAAGTAGAAAGGGTTAAGAGACTAACCTAATCCTGTGTTGCATTCGTTAAATTCAGCATATTAATGCAATATGATATTGTCTCTGTGGAGTTTCATTTCACATGATAAAAGAAACAAGAAGCATCTGATCAATAAACAGAAAATCAAGTTACATATTCCCACTAGGTTGCTCTAACAAGGATTAATCTCAGAAATGTTGGTGCATGCCTAACGTTGTGGCTTTTAATCCTCTCACACCAGTGGGTCTAAAGTACTTGCCATTAGCACTAATGTAAAAAGAATTAATACTTTACATATGGATATCCACTCTACTCAAATGAAGGGGTTAATGGTAAAATAAGCCTTTAAGGATGTAAATGATTCCTCCCATGCGGCTGGAAAATAGCTCAAGTGTTTTTCATTTAAAATTATTAACATATAGAAACATTATTATCTCTGCAGTTAATATGCACCTCACTGAAAATCTCATGGTCTGCAAAAATTAAGGAAGGTAGCATCCCTAATGAAGTTATAAAACATATACCATTTATTAAGCAACAAATTACATCTTTAATTTTGGCTTTAATATATCTTTAATTTAAGCTTTAATCATTATATGGAAAATGCCTTCCAAAGCCGCAGGACAAATTGTCATGACTGTAGGGTTTGTTTCTTCTACCCCCTACCTTCCACCCACCCCCAGTGCTAAACAAGGTTGTAATTGACCTCAAGCTTCCTTTTTATGAGCAGGCACTTCTCTGAAATACTGAGAAAATCAAGGGCAAGACAACAAGATATGAATGTTTTTCCATTAAGAGTCTAATTGTATCTAATTTTGACATTTTTTATTGATTAATGTAGAGTATTGAATAATCTAATGAATGTTATGAATCAGATTTTCATTGCTTAAAATGTGAAATGTTAGAATAAAAAGGTTAAAGCCAAATTAGGCATACATTTTTCTTCCCTCCCTCCCTCTCCCCCTACTTTCTTTCTCCCCTTCCCTAGATTCCTTCCTCCCTTCAATAAATATTTATTAAGGGGCTTCCCTGGTGGCGCAGTGGTTGAGAGTCCGCCTGCCGATGCAGGGGACACGGGTTCGTGCCCCGGTCCGGGAAGATCCCATATGCCGCGGAGCGGCTGGGCCCGTGAGCCATGGCCGCTGAGCCTGCGTGTCCGGAGCCTCGTGCTCCGCAACAGGAGAGGCCACAGCAGTGAGAGGCCCGCGTACCGCAAAAAAAAAAAAAAAAAAAAAAAAATTATTAAGCAGCCTTGATATGATAGGCATTGTTCTCTTCTAGGAAAATTTATCTAAATTTGTTTTAAATCATTATACTATTTAATGTAATGTCTATTTGCACAATCAAAGCATAATTTCAGTTGTCAATAGTTGATAAAGTTTGTCTGAAAAACCCTCTTTCAAAGGAAAAATACTTTATGTCTTGATAATACAAGGGGGCAAACTCTGTTCAGTGTGCTTATAGAAATCAATCATACTTCTCTGAAAATAATTAGGGAAGAGTGTCCATGTCATTAAAATCTTTAATAAATTATTTATCATTGTTCATCCTCTAACACAATGCTCACCACCTGTTTTACATAAACAGGTAGTTTCAATCACAAAATGTTAGCATTCTGATGCTATATGTAGAAATTTTGATTACATACCATTTCTCAAATGGCAAATATGTTTTTTCCCTGTGTAGCAGGTCGAGGTGAAGGATGAGTCAGCTGAAGGAGGAGAGATGTGCTGATCCTGGAGGAAGGAGGGCAGGAGGAGAGGACAGAGGAAGGAACACGCTGATAGGTGCTGGTGAAGCTTCCAAAACAACTGTTACTAATCCTGAGTTGCCAGTATGTGTCTAAATCTGTTCATTTATTTTATATACATTTACAAATTAAAATTACAGTTTTAAAGAGGTAGGGTATGAATATAAACATATATAATGAATTAATTCTAATTTATAAATTTTATTATATTAAATAAATAATGAGGGTATCATTACATGTCAATTAACACCAATAATGAGTAAAGACACAGTATAGAAAAGAAAATGAAATTAGATTCCTTGAATATACAGAGGACAATTGCACAGAGCCAGAACTATGGGCACCATACAAGTGGTAGTTACTCTACAGTTGACCCTTGAACAATATGGGTTTGAACTGGGCAGGTTGACTTATATTCAGATTTTTTTTCAATAGTAAGTACTATAGTACTACGTGTTCCGACTTTTGGTTGAATCTAAGGATGTGGGACTACAGATACGGAGGAACTGTGGATAAAGAGGAACTGCAGATACCAAGGGCCAGTTGTAAAGTTATGCCTGGATTTTTGACTGCATGGAGGATTGGCCCCCGCCAACGCCCCAACTGTTTAAGGGTCAAATGTATTTTCTTTTGTGTATACATAAAAAATTATAATTTTCTTTGAATTTTCGCTGCTGGATCATCTTTTTCTCTAACTTTCCGGCTCATGAAGAGCCAGAGAGACTGGATCTTACTTATAATCCCAGCGGTATCTCTCATGGAGTCAATACTCAAATAACTGACCTATGGGAAATTTTATACTGCACCTACAAAGTTCTACTCATGGCACTGAAATATAGTGATTTAAAATATAATAAATGTTTTTAAATGAGACAAATCTTTAAAGTTGACTTAAATTTTTTAACAAAGTTTTATAACAAGGTGTATCAAATCAGGTTCTCACAAGAAACAGATTTCACTCTTAAAGGATAATAACTCCAGGAGATTTTATTTACAAAGGAAAAATTACAAAGGTGCAGGTAAGATGTTAAGGAATTACAAGGGACAGAGACTTGGGGCTAGAAGAATTAATCTAACATCAATGGTTCTGCCAGATAATCTGACACTTTCACTCTGTTTTCAGTAGATCAAGAGTCACCTATTAGATATTATAGCATATAGTATTTACAACACAGTGAGGTTATTTCCCCCATAAGTTTGATAGAACAAAATCAAACATAGAAACTTTTAATAAAACCAGATAAAACTGAGATAAAAAGTACTTCAAGGATGATTTGCTCCCAGAAGGGGCTTGACTTGTCCAAAACTGCATAGTCAACTAGGTGACCAAGCTGGGGTCTGGACCCAGTTACTTAATTTTCATTAACAATGAAAGCATCATGATTACCCACCAAAAGAAATCAAATGTACATCTTCCCTACTCACCAAAACATGCACTTTTCAATGTATTTTTAAAAACCATGTTTAAGTGTGAATATACAGGATTATTTAATGTTTTAAGTTGCAGAGACCTTGGATATCATCAGAGCTCACTGTCTCATTGTAGTAGTGAGAAAATGAAACTTACAAACTTTTTGAATATTTGGGTACCAAAAGCTAGTTAAGGGCAAAACTAAGACTTCGAGATCTTCTAATTCAAACATTGATGCTCTTTCCACAATCAAAGCTGCCTCTTATTTTTTCCTTATTTATTCTATAATGGCAGGCTTTGATCTACTTTTTTCCCCAACTTTATTGAAGTACAATTGACAAATAAAAATTGTATATATTTAAGGTATAAAATGTGATGGTTTAATACACATATGAAATGAAATGATTATCATGACCAAATTAATACATCCATCATCTCACACAGGTGTTTTTGCTTGTTTGTTTTGTGTGTGTGTGGTGAAAATACTTAAGATCCACTCTCAGCAAGTTTCAAGTATACAATACAGTATTACTAACTATAGTCACCTTGCTCTACATTAGAACCACAGAACCTAGTCTAACTGAAAGCATGTACCCCTTGACCAACATATCCGCTTTTTCGCTATGCCTCAGTCCCTGGTAATCACCATTCTACTCTCTGGTTCTATGAATTTGACCTTTTTAGGTTCCATATATAAGTGAGATCATACAGTACTTGTCTTTCTGTGATCGACTTATTTCACTTAGCATAATGCCCTTCAGGTTCATCCTTGTTCTCACAAATGGCAGAATTTCTTTTTTTTTACTGCTGAATACTATCCCATTGTGCGTGTGTGTGTGTGTGTGTGTGTGTGTGCGCGCGCACGTGTATATGTATATGTATATGCATACACGCGCACACACACACAATGGGATAGTATATATATGTGTATATATACACACATACATATATTATTCATATATATATATACATATATATCACGTTTTCTTTAGGAAATGTACACTATTAGTAATAATGTAAATTGATACAGCCATTAGGGAAAACACTATAAAGCTTCCTCAAAAAATTAAAAAAAAAAAAGTACTACCATTTGATCCAGAAATCCCGCTTCTGGGTATATAGCCAAAGGAAATGAAATCTGTATCATAAAGAGATTATGTGCACTTCACTGTTCAATGCAGCTATTAAAAATAGCCACCTCACAATGGTCAGAATGGCCATCAAAAAACTCTCTCAACGGTAAGTGCTGGAGAGGGTGTGGAGAAAAGGGACCCCTCTTGCGCTGTTGGTGGGAATGTAAACTGGCACAGCCACTCTGGAGAACAGTATGGAGGTTCCTTAAAAAATTAAAAATAGGGCTTCCCTGGTGGTGCAGTGGTTGAGAGTCCGCCTGCTGATGCAGGGGACATGGGTTCATGCCCTGGTCTGGGAAGA
>NW_006789439.1:346764-383314 GCF_000442215.2 Lipotes vexillifer | reverse complement strand
AGTATCCCCTGCTTGCCACAACTAGAGAAAGCCCACACGCAGCAACAAAGACCCAATGCAGCCAAAAAAACAAAAAAAAAAAAAAAAAAAAAGGATTTGCTGGTTGGCATGATAAAATACAGTGTTCTGATTGATTCAGTTGCCTTTAGCATTTAGTAATATGTAAAGATAACAAGTTAACTACTTTCCATGCAATTGGAATTAAGCGATTTTTTTTTCACTTTATTTATTTATTTTTGTCTATGTTGGGTCTTCATTGCTGCACACGGGCTTTCTCTAGTTGCGGTGAGCGGGGGCTATACTCTTTGTTGTGGTGTGCGGGCTTTCTCATTACAGTGGCTTCTCTAGTTGGGAGTACGGGCTCTAGGCACACAGGCTTCAGTAGTTGTGGCACACGGGCTCAGTAGTTGTGGCACACAGGCTTAGCTACTCCGCGGCATGTTGGATCTTCCCGGACCTGGGCTCGAACCCATGTACCCTGCATCGGCAGGCGGATTCTTAACCACTGTGCCACCAGGGAAGCCCCTAAGTGCATTTTTGTACTTAATTGTTTATAATGTCACATGAGAATTCTGAAAAAATAAATTCCTTTCCTTTCAAATGTGTTACACATATTCAATCCATACCCATGTTTTAATCAGTGCAAGAAAAGCTAACTAATGATATTGTTAGAGCCATTGGTTCTATTTTTACAATACTGACCAGCATCAAAAATCCAGCAGCTATGTTGTTTATTCCTTTAAAAAGTTTGTTTTCTTCCTTAGTCTTGGTATCTTTTGTATTTTTACCATATATACAAACTCAAATTTCACTTAGTTTCTAGGAAATCTGGAAGCAATTTTTATCCATTAAAAATGGATATTTTTTAATATGGCAACATTATTTTCTAGGCTTAAAGCATTTTTAAATATTGCCAGTGGCATTTGTGCCTATACTATTTGACAGCTTTTTCTCATGCTGAAAAATAGATTTGGGGAAGTTAAAGCAAATTCACACATCTGTAATTGCCATGACTGATTCAAAATATAAAATAGCTGAATGCTATGAGAACCAATTTAGTCATTGTTTTTCATTTAATGTTATAGTTAGGCAAAATTCCCTAAAATAAGTAAAAAATATATGTACATATAGGAACCCTGGAATTATTACCCAGGAACAAACTCAGATTCCAGGGCTACTTGGCTACATCACTATCTCAAGGTATACATAGGACATTAATCTTAAAGTTCTGCTATGTATTGGTGTTTCCATACCCATTTGAATATATTTAGATTTCTCACTAAGAGCATCTCATTGGTTATAAGAACCATTTCCATATCACCTTCTCAAAATCAGGCAAACATAATTGGCCAAAACATTTCACTCAAGCTTCAAATAGCTTACAGTTTCACATATTAGACCAAAAATCCATATTTACTTTTTATACTGTTCACTAGTGTATGACTTTGATTGGTGTATGCTCTTTCATTCTTCAGTCTCCCAACACGTGGAGGTCTAAGCTTTTTAGGCTTCCTTCATACTTCTGCCTTCATCTAATCATTTTAATTAGAGTTTTATGGTTCCATTTTTATTATCATTTTTAATTAAAAAAATCAGCCTCCCATTTGCAAATGTACTATAGCTTTATATGAAATTGGATAATTAGAAGTTTTCATCCCATTAAGAGAATTATCATATTTGCTTCAAACTCAACTATCTAATAATTGGCAAATTTATACACCTACCATATAAGAGTACCTAAATTCATAATGATGGCCATTTCAGCATTGTAAGAAGCTGAATGTCTTCTGGATATCAAAGAAATTTGAATTTGAGTATAATAAAAATATTAACTATTTTTAGCATAAACATTGAGAACCTACTATAAATTTATCACTCTTCTAGGTACTTTGAGTAGTACAGAAATATATGTACCTGTACTTATATATTATTTTATATTTAATGTGTTAGGATAGGGATATGAGTTAATTTGAATACCACTATACATGCACACTGGTATTGAACAATTAGCTAAATCAATGGCAGATGATGTGAGTCAGCTTTCTCACTGTTGGCATAGGAGGATATAGGCAAATAAAGGGAAGATGCTAAAATGACCAATGAATTAGAGCTGGAGACACCAGTATGTACTCATGTTCAGCTTAGTACAGATACAGATGATTATACATTTATAGATATATGTATGTACACAGGTGAGTATACACATATATATTTTCTTACTCTGTCAGTTAAGAGGTCCTAGAAGCAATAACACTGCAGTAGCAATGAGCATACTTAGCTCTGAGATCTTCGTTTTTAATAAAAGGACCTTGGAGAAATGGCTGATTCTAGGACTAGGGCAAAAAATATACAAGATATGCCTGTAGTCTGTTGTAGTGCCAGAAGTTAAGTGCTAAAACACAAATACACATATGCATACACACACACACACACACACACACACACACACACAGGATGATGGGCATACATCACAGAAGCACTGGAGCCAACTTACAGAACTCCTAATGGTCACAGCTGGAAAAATTAGAGCAAGGAAATAAATAGCTTAATATTAGATTATATCCCAAAGCACAAAATAAGCATCCTTGAGTTCATACTTATATAAATAAATGATGAGATAAATGAATAAACAGGAAGAATAGACAAATCTCCACACAGTATAATTCCAAATAATTTATGTAGGTACTCTACTCTCAAAGAAGGGGAGCATAACTTCCCAACTCTTAAGCTCATAGTGACTTCCTTCCAAAGAGTATGAAAAGGGGGCAAAAGAGTAACTTATTAGTGGGGAAACCTGGCATACACTACTTTAGCCAGGTAGACTAGAACAACTTATTGAAGGTGGACTATCATAGAAAGTGAAAAGAATGACCAACCTAGAGTAGAGATGATTCACTGCAGAATAACTGGAAGTAAATTTGGAGCCATAGAGTGTTCAATTGTTACCAAGACCTCATAAAGTCAGCCCTAAGCAACAGAAGCATCTTAATGAGGGTTCTTTTGATCAGGGACACAATATAATGAAAAGAACTATTAAGGAAGATAATTTTAGTTGGTGGGATGAAATGAAAGAAGAAATTCTGATACAGAGAGCCTGTCTATAAGAGAAAATATTATTGTTTATAAACATCTGAAATAGAGTAGCAGCAGATACAATAGAAGAAAAAAATGATATAGAATTATTATAGATTAATTGTAGATGATATACAGGACAGTAACTGTTATGGTCTGAGCTGTGTGCCCCAAAATTCATATGTTGAAGTCCTAACTTTCAATACTTCAAAATGTGATTGTATTTGGAGATAGGGTCTTTAAAGAGGTAACTAAATTAAAATTAAGTTAAGGTCATCGGGGTAGGTCCTAATCCATTAAGACTGGCATCCTTATAAGAAGAGGAAATTAAGACACAAACACACAAGGAAAGACCATGTGAAGACAAACACAGGGAGAAGATAGCCATCTACAAGCTATGGAGAGAGGTCTCAGAGGAAACTAACCCTGCTGACACATTGATCTCAGACTTCTAGCTCCCAGAATTGTAGGAAAACAAACTTTGTTGTTTAGGACACCCACTTTGTGGTACTTTGTTATGGTAACCTTGGAAAATTAATATAACGATAAAACAATAATTCTCAATTCTGAAGTTTTGCAACCTAGTACAATAACCATGACATCACTAAAAGTAACTGGGAAAATGGAGGAGGAAGTTCATGTGGGCTGTGGCAGATGATAAATCCCTCAACACAGATAAATCATTGTCCTCTTTGGGTCATTTAAAAAATCAAGGATAAAATAGCTTGTCCTCTTGACTGTGTACCTACTAGCCTGTGGGCAAAGGGAGGTCTGAGACCACTTCCTTATTTTTTTTCACTCTCTGTGATCTTGAAACATAGCAAGAAATATATAAATATTGGTTAAGCTAATGAATTTATACTTCCCACAGTGCCAAGCCCAGAGTGTCTTGCATTTATCAGTGATTCACTAATGTTTGTTGAAACAAATCAATAGGAAAAATGTTTTAAGCCCTAGTCAAAGTTATAATTATTTTTAAATGTCAATGATACCAACATAACTTAAATGAGAAAACAATTATTAAAGTAATGGGAAAAATATCATGCAAATATCCAGCTACTTCAGGTACTTTAAGATGATTTTAATCTCAATTTAATTTGGAAGTGAATACTTCCAATGCCTATAACTGGTTACTCCAAATGACAGGAAAAAAAAGCAAGCAATGACTTCTAAGCCTCTCCGAAAGCCTCTGCCTAACTGAAAATGGGTCTGTGTTCTCTCTCACATTTCTACTTCAGTCTATTGTTTCTAAATATGATGTATATATTTCCAACATAAACAATAGTCTTCTAAAACAATGTTAAGTTGCTATCAGTTGTTAGTATTTTCCTGACTTGTATAGGTGAGAAGGATCAAGTCTTATCATGTCTCCCTCTGTATTAGCTTGACAACTGTCAAAATGAAAAGACATAGAAAGGGAAGAGATTGGAGGGGAACTATAATTCTTGAAATACATATTATGTATGTGCCAGGTATTTTCTAGGTGACATACATTCAATTCCCACAGCATCTCATCTCTAGTTTATCTAAGGGGGAATTGGAGCTTAAATTTGTTGAAGTAACTTCCCAAGGTATCATATTCACTAAGTGGCAGATCAAGGATTTGGCTCCAAAGCCTAGATACTTTAATTTACAGCACACTGCCTTCCAGGATTAATGAAACTTTGTATGTAAATATTAACAACAATAATTTAATAACTATAATCATTTCAATTATCTCTTCCAAGTAAGTAAACTGCTGTTACCTGCATATCGCCTCTTGTTGCATTATAAACTGAGAGTGTGAGGACCCAGCCTGTGGCAACTCACATTGTTTCAGGTATTCTTCCCAGATCACCCTCCTGCTCTTCAACTTCTCAGGTTTGTAGGTACCAAAGAATGTATGTCCCCTCGCCTTCCCAATTATGACACTGCACTTGGAGGCCCAACTATGCTTTTGTCTGTTGCAGGGCCAGCAAGTTTCTAAGTTCCCCCATCCCCATCTTGCCTATGACAGAAAATCCTGCTCTGAATAACACTTATTTCCTTCTCTCTACGTACTGTGTTTTGGAACATCTTTTCCAGACTGGAATACTTAGGGGGATTAAGCACTATCAACTGATTATCATTCAACACTACATTGCTAATTGCATTGAATTATAATAATATATATTTATATATATAGCATATATAATGTATACAAATAAAATACATTATTATAATTATAATACTATTAGGTCCAAAGAGGCAAAATTATAAAGAGCCTTTTGAGCCATACTAAAGACTTTGGATGCCATCCTGAGAAAGACCAGTTTGCAAGCTGGGTTATAACTATCTAGTAAGGAAAAGATAAGTGCTAGGACTAAGGAATGATAAGAAAGGGGCCCATTTTTGAGACATTTAGCAGTAGACTCTTTAGGATATGAAAACTGCCTGGATATGGAAGGAAAGGGAGAGAAAAAGTCTCTGAAACTTTGGTCACTTCCATTGACTAAATCTTCAGGAGCACTTGCTTCCTGGAATTACCCATCCTATTGCCCCAGCTCTCTAATACTCTCCATTTATACTCCAGGAACCTATTTCCACATCCTGCTTTAGCTCACGCCCGATGTGTATTCATCACTCCTCCCTGCATCTTAATATATATTCCATCCCCGGATATCACCCAGTATACACAGTGATTCTCTTGTTGTGTATGCCAAAGAGAAAAAATTCTCCAACATTAATGGTTAAATTGCCATTTGAAAATCAACTAGTAATAAGAAAAAATGCTTTTGGCATCATATATGTTTTGCCTGCTGTTTTAGGTCCTGCAATCAAGTACATAGCAATAGTCTCAAACAACTGTATCAATAACAGTTAATTATAGGAAATCTAGTACCACTTGGAAATCTTGCCAATAATAACAACAATGATAATAATAATACCTCTTCATAATTTTTAGGAGATGAGAACAACCATGATTTGTGGGTGACAGCCAAGTCCTATTTAGACTTACAAAATAATTTATATATGCAAAATAAAATGGTTAAAAGGAGAAAAATTCAGGATTCTCATTTCATTTTATGCAAACAGAACTAGTAAATACTAATGTATGACTGTGCTGCTTTATGGGCCATGTATTATATGTAAAAGAGCATTATGTGCTTAGACTTTGAAACTAGACACCTGGGTTCAAATCCTAGCCTCTACATACTAACAAAAGGACCTGGGATGAATTTTCAACTGGGAATCCCAATGATGGGAAGATACGCATAATTCATTTGACTTAACATGTGTAACAAAATTAGATGAATGCCTGGCCATTAGTAAACTCTCACACACATTAGATATTATCTCTGCTCCTTGTAAGTTAATAGTTATCTTTAAAACAAACAAAAAAAAAAGCAAATCACTGATTTATTTGATTTTCTGTTTTCCTCCCAGAACATAACTAATCTAGCAGAAAATGCTATCTGTCCACCTCTAAGTCACATGCTAAATCTGACATCTTTTTACCACTTAGGTTGCTACCACTTGGTTTGGGCTTTCCCAGAAACAGCCTAAGACAAGAAATCAATTGCAAGTACTTTATTTGGGAGATGATTACATCCTTGGCGGATGAGGACATGAGTCAGGGAAGGGAAGAATGAAAACAAAGGGTGTTTTCCAAAAAGTTAACCCATGGGTAATAAGCTCAGATCTGCTAGGGATTCTGGAAGCCAATGTAGGACACTTGCCTCAGAGCTATCCCATCCCGGGGGTCTGGTAACTGGAGCATTTAGGGGGCATCAGTGATAGTTTGAAGGTGGCTCACAGAGGCATTATTTCTTTTGGTACATCCTGCCTCTCCACTGTCATCTCATACTCGCCCCTTACTTTTTTAGATTGATACATCCATATTTTATCAAATGTAGTAAAGCCAGCATGACCCACATCCTTACTCAAGTGACTCTCCTCAGAGATGCCATTTCTGATCATTCTATTTAAAATAGAACCCCACTCCCCTTAAAAGTCAAAAATTTATTTCAAATGTTAGCAATCTTTTGTTCAAGATCAATATATTCAGCAAATTCTTTGAATGGGTTTTAGAAATTAGAATCTAGACAACACTATGATTTATACAAATCTTTTAAATTTTATTATTATACCTATAAAATGGGGATAATAAAATCTATTTTCAGGGGTATAAGAATTGAATAAAATGATACAAATATGCTATAAAGTACTATATAAATGTACTACAAATGCAGTGTTCTTATACTTAACACTTTTTAATATTTTGTACTAAAGTTTTCCATATGGTTCATTTTATTTCATTTCCATTTTCCTTCCTTAACCACTTACTTTTGTCTGTTTTGCTTTGTTGTTTGCTTCCTAGGTACCTTCAAATACTCTGTATGCCATCTCTTATGTGTCTAATCTGGCGTTGCTCTATTTCTCCATGACTTCTTAGTCACTCTCTTTCTAGCTCCCTCCACATCTTCCTCCTGGAGGGTTTGTTCCTTCCTCTGAGCATTCTGCCAGTATTGTCTCTCTTGCCGCTTGAAGCTAACAAGACCCTGAACTGCTGCTTCTCTAGGACCTCAGAGCTTAATGTTTTGTCAGCTTCCAGCTGTTTTGGAGAAAGTGTTGGCTTATTTCTCAGCTGTAGCATTGACTTAGCAAGTCTTCCTTCTAAACCTGTAAATAATTCATTTCAGGTCAAGTTTTTGTTACTTAAAACTTTTCCCAGTAAATAAGTTTCTTTATCTCCAGTACGAAGGTATGGTTTGGTGGTACTACTGCTAAGCAACTTATTAATAAAAGATATGTTCTATAATAGGAAGGCATAAGCCTTCCACTTCGGTACAACACTATTTGCTACTATTTTTTTGTTTTGGGGAGCAAAGCAAAGAATTACGGTGGTAATACATCTTCCTGCCCTTCAGAAAGCCTGTCAATAGGCGGTACTGTCAAAAGCTTCAAGACATAAGTCAAACCTCAATGGAACACTAATACTCCTGTTGTCTTGATATGTTTCATTCTAGGTTCTATAATAACTTAAATAATTGTAGAAATGGAGGTAGTTGAAACAACAACAAAAAGGTAGGTACGTAACAGGCTTCTGAGAGTGGCTTACCGATTTTCATTTTGCTGATACTACACCTAATGTGGCTTACAGGGATCCCAGAAGGATTTCCCAGTCACTTCAAACTGTCATAGTCTGATCTGCCCCAATGATGGGAGTGGGATCAAGAGTACTGGGCATTCTGTTAGTCACTCCAAGCCCAAAAGACTGTAAGTCAAGAACAGGCACGAACTCTCTTCTGATCGGCAAAACTGAAAGCCCAGCCAGCCACTATCAATCCAGCTCAGAGTATAGTTTATCTTCTCTTGTCAATCTAGAAAACCCTATTTGTTGCTGGCATTTCAACAAGCAAGATTTATTAAGGGTGAAATGTCAATCTTGGGCCTTGCTCCACCTTGTCCCAGGTCAGTAGGCAATGAAAGTGGTCATTCTAGAAAGTGGCATTTTGCAATCATAAGCACTTCTGTGAAACCAATTTGAGAAATGATTTATGTTGACAAAGAGTAAGAGATCAAATGCATAAAGCAATAAAGAGATGGACAGGGCTTCCCTGGTGGCGCAGTGGTTGAGAATCCGCCTGCTGACGCAGGGCACACGGGTTCGTGCCCTGGTCCGCGAAGATCCCACATGCCGTGGAGCGGCTGGGCCCGTGAGCCATGGCTGCTGAGCCTACGCGTCCAGAGCCTGTGGTCCGCAACAGGAGAGGCCACAACAGTGAGAGGCCCGCGTACCGCAAAAAAAAAAAAAAAAAAAAAAAAAAAAGAGATGGACAAAAAAATATGTGCTTCTAAGGAGCTTGTTATTCAGAACTAAGTTGAAGGAATTTCACGTAAAAAAGTAGATATGAATTAATAACTTTTCTATGTTTTATTCAGGAAAAAGGAAACACATGCAAACTGCTAAAATATAAAAAGAAATGAAAATGGAATTTTCTTGAAACATAATTTGCAATTTTGGACAAATGTTTGCTCTTTAAAGGTACGGGAGTAGGAAAAAAAATTTGTGGAGAGATCTTTGTAATACAGTAGGGGGATAAAAGAGTCAGAGAAACCATAACATTAAAAAATGCAAAATAAGAATATTAGATCATTTTATGGATAACACAGTTATAGTTTTTTTAAATGATTTTTAAAGACCCCTTTGAAATTGAGACTTGAATTATACATAAATACAGCCACAGGGTTGGACTTCTAAAATTTCATACCACCACTCAATTGTAACTTAAAAGTAATGCCAAGAGTACATAAGCACAAGACCATGTAACTTCTTCCATAGTAAAAATAACTAATATAACAGGGAGTGAAATGAAAAGAGCTGGCAATGCATTTCCCCCCCAGCATATCAAGCAGGTTTTCATAAGGAAGCTGTGGTCATCAATCACTACCTCATTACCAGCGCGTCATCTGGGCTTAGGCTAAATGTATTCTGGCTGGCTGCCATACTAAATGTTCAATGAAACATCCTTAAGGCTCTCTACAAGTTCAGCTGAAGTCGCACATGCTATACATCAAGAGGAACATTAGCGTTATCATAGCTTAATAAATAGTGCCATTCTGGCAATATAATCTTATGTTTTAGAGCTATCTACCATCCCCAGTATTATACTGCTTAAGTAAACAATCTTGCTGTCTCCTGTGAGGTTTACTTAATGATAAATGCATATAGAGATAATTAGGCATACTACTACAGATATACTGCCAAATCTACTCAAAAGCTGGACATAAATGAGATTAACAAAATATTTTAATACACACACATGTAAAAAAAAAAAATCTTTCTGGGAATATAAGTCATACATGTCCATTGCTATTCATCATGTTTGACTCTTACTGGAAAACTTTTAAGCCAAATAATGGCCCCAATCTTGCTGGTGACTTTCACAATTTCAACTAACACAGATATTGGGTGATACGCTCGTTGTTGAAATGGTTGCTCGCTGTCATTAATCTTATAATGATAGTACCAGAATTTTTAATATACATACAGGTGTCATTACCTTCATCTGTATAAACTATATACCTAAGTTTGAGGATGGGCTATTTTTTAACATGAAATGTGCAAAATGGTTTCAGAGCAGTCAACATTTTTGCAGTTTCTGGTTATTCTTAGTTTGGTCCTTAAAGCCTAAGGAGACAGGCAACATGCACATTACTAAGAAAAAATGTCCCTGGCTTCTTCCCAAGTTTCAAAAATATATAAGTAATTCTAACACAAAATTGTGGGGCATGCTTTTTTAACACTAACAAATTTGCTGAAGCCACACAACTTTCTTTGGTTTTCTTGCTAATTACATGCTTTTGATTAAGAGTTTCCAAAAAAATAGTGATAATATTTAAGAGATCTGAAAGCTAAATCTAAAATGTGAAGTCAAACATATAAATAAGAATTATGAATCAACATGGGACATGCCAACAATAAGTAAATTTTAAAAAGAAAAGACTTAGTGTCAAATATAAGATGAAGGTCATCTTGGGCCAGAAAATGAGATAGAAATATAAAACCGCAAGCAATATTAAGGCCCTCATAAAGTAAAGGGCACTAAAAACGAGATAAGGATGTGGAACCAGGTTTCCCCTAAAAGTCTAGGTCTGGGGCTGGGCTAACCTGCCAGGGAAAAGTGGCCAAAACCATTGCCAACATGCCATCTGGAACTATGACATTTTAAAATAGTGGGGCATAGACATAGCCTCTTCACTATTAATCAAACCAAGACATCAACCACTTCAGACATTAGATCACTGTGGGAATAAGCCCCCAGACACATTATTAAGATGTCAAGGAGGAAAACCATTCACTCTATCCTTAGATTCAGTGTCTGGGACCTGTGAATTCAACAAATAAAAGATTAACAGGAGAAAAGGTGTATGGTTTTTATTAATATTTGCATGCATAAGAGTTCACAGAAAATAAGCAAAACTCAAAGAGGCAGTTTGACTTGGGGGCTTATATACTCTTTTAACAAAGGAAAGGAGGTTTGTGCTACAAGGGAAGATAAATTATGGGGAAATGACTAAGAAATATATGAGGGAAATAAAGAAAGATAAGGGTTATTTTAGTAAAGTCTGTTTATGCAAACTCGTCTCAAGTGTTGAATCCAATCTTTGGCATTGAGGTCCTCTTCCCTTCCTTTCCTGGTGGGCAGGGCAGGGTGGTCAGGGGCATGACTAAGGGGCACTTCCACAAAGAGAAATTTATACCCTGTTTTTAGGCAGATAAGGGGAGGGCAGAGTACTCTTCCTGTATCTGTGATTCTTAATTGCTTTCAATTCAAAATAATCCTTATGCCTAAGAGGCATATTTTGGGGAGGCATATTCGGATTCCCTTCAAAGATCTGATTCAAGACTAAAGTTCTAGAGGAACAGATTAGGAAACTGCAAAACCACTGGATAGGGAAAGGAGGGTACAGATGAGGAGAGAAAGAAAAGTAAACCAACACAAAATTTTAAAATTCTATTAAAAATGAATATGCAAAAACAAATGCTATAAAGGAGTCAAATGCTAAGAAAGAAAACCATCTAAGTCAATATGCGAAACAGGAATTACAAAAAAATAAACATTTTGTGGAACACTCTGACAAAAACATTACAATAAGTATGTCCAGAAAGCTTAGAACAGAAAATGATATATTGGTTTTTCTTAACAAAGTATCAACTTCTGGTACAAAAAGAGGGAAATTAAATATGAAACAACAGATTTGAAAAAAATAATTGATATAAAATAATGGAAATAAAATACAATTAATAAAATAACAATAAATGAAAAAGTAACTCTTGCTCTGGAGATGTCAAAAAGATAATTAGAAATGATACTGAAAAATTCATCCACAAGGCAGAATAAAAACTAAAACATGAATAAGTAGGTAGAATATATTGAAGCAGGAGGAAAGGGGGCAGGGACAACCTTTAAAAGAATGATATAGCCATAATACAAGACAAAGACTGGTTAGAACCAACTGGGTCCCAGATGAAGGAAGATTCGACTTCCAGTGGACCTTGAGCCTCATTATATGCTCATTGTAATACATTAGCATGCTAAATGACACACCCACCAGTGCCCTGACAGTTCTGAGGCCAACCATAAGAGGTCAAAAAGTGGGCAGTGGCCCAATTCCTAGAAATCCCCGCCCCTTGCCCAAAATAATTGGAATAATCCTCCCACTCATTAGCCTATGAAATTACCAGCCCATAAAAATTAACCACGCCATATTTCGAGGCTCTCTCTCACCTTCTAAGATGGCCCACGCTCTGTCTGCAGAGTGTGTTACCCTCTAAATAAGTCCACTTTTTACCTATCACTTCATCTCCGAATTCTTTCGCAATGAAGAAAGAACCTCAAATTCACCGGGAAAAACATGAAAGATACCAACAGATGTCTTTGAAGTTCCAAGAATAAAATAGAAAAATAGAGAAGTATGATTTAAAAACATAGTAGGTGAGTATTTTACAGTATTTAACACTGGTTGCCAAAGTGGGCACTTATGTTTCCACAAGGCTTATAGAACAGTGTCAGAATAAAACCTGTTCATGTCTCAGTGTAGTACAACTGACAAGAGCAGGATTTTTAGGGACAAAGAAAAACCCTCAGGACCAAATCTAATCTCCTCCATCTAGTTGCAATTGCCTGAAATTCCTTTAACTGGAGACAAAGCCTTTCAATCTGTAGATAGAGATAAAAGGCTCAAAATGCAAATAACCAGGAAGAAAGAATGTATTCAGTCCTTGCTCTGTTTACTTAGATGGGGTGTTCAAAAAAGTGAAGAGGCACAAAGCACCATAAGAGATCTGTTGAGAGTGATGTCTTTGAAGAGAGGGTCTGGAAGAGCACTGCCTTCAGACTCAGGCTATCTGTGCCCCTGGCTCTGGATTTCAGAAGGTAATGTTCTAGTAATTTTTTGGCCGTACTCCAAGGGGTGAGGTTCTGTAGAGCCTAAGCTATGTGCCCACCTGGAGCCCACGCTTCAGGATGGAATTCCTTTCACCAAAGGCCTGAGCCTGCTTCCTGGGCCTGCGGCCTCTTTGGTTATTATACCATCCTTAGTGTCATGTCTGCAAACCAAGGGCTAAGGGTGGCCAGGGTGCAGCTATTGCTCTCCCCATTTATAAAATGGGAATAAGACTCTATTCTAGAATTGCCACAATGATTTAAAAAGTCATTGTATATGATTGATATATATAAACATTTAATAAATGCTCATTCCTTACCCTTTATTGATAATGCTGTTATCATAAAATAAATGTATGTGTAATGAATTAAGAATAATGTTCTATTATCTTCTGTTATCTACTGTCCCATGGCTCAGACACTGAACAAAACTACCGTACTATACTCAACATTAACTGTTACTTTGCGCATATTTATTTGGTTGTTTCCTCCCATCCTGTCTTTTTCTTCTCTATTATAGACATTTTGGAAATAAGAATTTGCAAGCACTGTGCATTTTAAAAAGTATAAATAAGAAACAGTTGAATTTTCTGAAAGTTTAAAAAAATCTCCTTTCCTAATGATCATTAAAGTGATGTGTTATATCAAATAATCAATGGCCTCATTAAAAATGACAGCAGTCTTACAAATAGTCTATGAAGCTGGGTCCTTGAGTTTCAGTGGTGTATGTCTGTGTATTTAATTTCATATAATTGGTAGGTAAACAAAGAAATAAGATTTTAAGCTATGACATTGATTCCAATTATCTCATTGTTAATTTAAGGAGCCCACTGGAGGCTTAAGATGCATTAAAAAAATATAACCAAATTAGATCCTCAAACACATGTATGCATCACTAAATGATGCTTCACATTCCTATGCAAGCTGATATGATTTCTGAGTGACACTGATAAGGTCAACAGTCATGTGAAAGCTGGTTCTTATTCTACTCAACCTAATTGAAATATAGGGACAGAAACTGTATTTTTATGATATCACAGAAAAGGAGTTAACTATTGAAACAGAAGTAACCCAAGGGCAATCAATCATCAGAGAATCTACCTCTTTATCTAGTCTGCATATATAACTGACAACTCATCAAAATATTTAAATATATATAAATGAAGTCAGGTTACACAGTGACTTGCAGAATTTAAAGAGTACAAATTCATTGATTTGTTTTTTAAAAATAAATTCCTAAGGAGGAGAAAGGGCATTTTCCAACTCCCCTTGAGGCACTTAAGATTTTTTTTTTTTTAGTATTGCTTTCAACCTCTAGCAGAGGTATTTTTCTTGACATATTTATTCTGTTAAAAGATTATGTGAGTCTGTAATTGTACCCGTCGCATAACAACACCATGGCCAACAAGGCCAACATCCAACACCATGGCCTAACCAGTGTAAGTGGTTCCCCGGTAGTTTTGGAGAAGTTAGGACACAGCCTACATTTGCAACAACTGTCACTGCCTGGAGGCTCCTGACCCTTCACAGATGCCATGCGTCATGGAAATTTTCCCTGGGTGAATAAAATGGTCATTTTTATAGAAAAGTCACAGAGGTCAGTAAAGTGATAGCAGAAAAGGGTGACTCATACTTGACTCTGGTGCTCTAGCTCTAAGGTCTGAAAGTTAGTCTAAATATCTTGTTTATTTTTGCCTGCTATGACTTTAAGAGGTCAATCCCCTTAAAGAGATAGATCCCAGTAGCTGGTCTTCTAGCATAAAATGTTTATTATGAAGTCAATGCTTCACTTTTCCTCTTCAATTTGAAAAGTGATTTTTAGCTTCCCTGTCTTTCTTAGATGAAGATTATGACTGCCTAGCTGACACATGCATGGAATATAAAGGACATATGTCACTGCTTAGCCTGTCCCAAGTCTTGCAGTGGGAATAAACCAAATGATTCTTCCTTTGGACACAACTGGTTGGAGAGAGGATGAATGCTTAATCCAGGTCCTAACCTCTGATCAGTCCACCCAGATACTATATGCAGTCTGTAGTGGGAAATTTGGTTGATATCTGTAATGCAGAAGGTTAAGGACTTCTTTTGGAGACAAGTACAGTAAGCACATGTAAAGTTATAGAGAAAAGTAGAGGATGAAAATAGCAGAAACTTAAAAAGAGACAGATCAGATTCAAGAGTGTTTGGCAACCAAGAAATGAAGAGCTTTATTTCTATTCCTGATGCTTTCTACTTCCCATAAAGCCTGGCAACATCTCATGTCCTATATTTACAATGAATCACTCTTAACTTCTGTGGCTTTCTGCAAAGAAGACTACCACTGAGAAAAACACAGCAAACATATTTATTATTACTGTCTATAAAATTTGAACTAGAACTCTCAAGCTCCTCCATCTCTAAGATGTGATAAACAAAATTGTAACTTTGTATAACTACCAAAATGTCATGTTAAAATGTCTTCCCATTGCTTTCTACCTTTAGTTATCAGGGCTCCACATGTTGCAAATATTTGTGTATATATATCAGAAGATAAGGCACTATAGAGTGAAATTTATCACATGATTTTAAAGGAAAATATTTTAAAGTTACATTTTGAAATATGTAATACTTCCACATAGTTCAAAGATAAGATACAGAAAGATACATTGTGAACAGTCCCCCTTCCCTATTGTCTTCACTGCTTTAACTTTTTTGGATGGCACTGAATATATGAAATTTTCATGCATACACAAGTAAATATTCTTATTACCCTATTTTTTGCATAAATGACAGCATATATTGTTGTACACCAACTTTTTTCACTTTACTGATCCATCTTAGAGATATTTCCCCATTGATATATAAAGATGTTCTTCAGTATTTTTAAAACTTCCTAGTATTCTGTTGTATAAATATACCATAATTTATTTGTTGATTATTAGCTAGTCTCTCCTGATGGACATTTAGGTTGTTTCCATTACTTTGCTACTTTAAAAAGTACTGCAGTTAATAAACTAGTAGACACATCATTTCTTATGTGTAAAGAAATTTCTCAGAAGTGGAACTGATGGTTTTACATAAGCATTCTATGAGAGTGTCTGTTTTCTCACAGCCTCATCAACAATCTGCCAGACTAATAGATAAAATGGCACCTCAATGGAGTGTTAATTTGCATTTCTTTTATTATGATTGAAGTTCAGCATTTTTTCAACTGTTTGAAAAGGGTCATTTTTTATTTCCTTTTCTGTAAAACATGCTATTCTATCTTAGTGTAGGATGTGAAACATAGATCCAACTTTATTGCAGAGGATATCCCAGTTATATCAAAACCATGTAATGAATAATTTGTTTTTCCACACCAATTTGGAATACCACCTTTTACATATACTAAATTCCCGTGTACATTTGTGTCCATTTCTGGGTTTTTCTAATCTATTCTGTTGATCTGTCTTTTCATGTACTAATACCATATTATTTTAATTGATAAGATTTAATGATGTTTTAGGTTTATTACAATATATTTTAACTTCTGTTGCTCTTATAAATACATACTTTCATTTCACCACATCTTCTAATAGGTTAATTAGAATCATTTTTTGTTTGCATATATAAAAGCTACTGATCTCAGTACACAAATTTTGAACTCCAGTTTTCCTGAAATTTGTTTGTGAAAGTTTATCTGTTGATTTTTCTTTGGTACTCATCTAGAATGAAATACTTTTTCTCAACCAATACAATTCTTATAACTCTATCTTCTTTCTTTTCCCTAAGTGTTCTGACTAACTACTTCCAGTAAATGTGAAATAACAATAATGATAATGGACATTATTATTATTGTCTTGGTCCTGAGTTTACTGAGAATGTTTCTCCATTAGAGAAATGTTATGTTAGATTTGCATTAGGATAGATATATATTTGTGTTAAGAATATATCCATCTCATCCTACTTACAGTATTTTTTCTTTGAAAATCAATAATGACTATTGAACTCTGTCAAATGACTTCCCAATTTTAAAATAAATTATCATATTCTCCTTAGACTTATTAATACAGTATATCACTAGCTTTCCCTGATGTTGAACAACGCTTATATTCTGTAAGAAACCTCCCTTTTTCCTGGTGCATTATTCTTTAAATGTGTTGGTGGAGTCTGCTTGATAAATTTCATTTAATATTTTGTATTAATATTTATAAGTGAGATTGGTAAGACTCGTACATAGTTTGTTTTTTTCTTTCGGGGAGAACTGGGCAATTTTTGTCAGGTTTGGTATAAAAGTTATGAACATTATAGGAAAGACTTTAGAAGTGTTCCTTACTTTCAAAGCAATTTAAATAATAATGAAGTTGTTTGCTCTCTTATGAAAATTTCTGAACCTGACTTTTGTGAGGTGAACTATGACATACTTTTTTTCTTCTTTGTGGAAATCAGTCAGCTCTCTTTTTGAGGTAAGTTTTGGTAAACATTTGGTTTTAGTAAAGAATTATACATTTCAAATGTATTTGCCCTGACTTTTATAAAGAACTTTTTATAATTTACTTAATTTTTTCTGTTATTTATAGTTATTTAGTACTCAGAGTTCATATTTTTTGTAGTTTTGTTTGTTCACTTTTTCCTGTTTTCCTAATTAATCTATTTGGTTTTATAGTCAAAGACTAGCTATTAGATTTTTTTTTTTAATTCTATTTTTCTCTTTTCTAAGTCATTAATTTCTGAGTTTGACTTTATTAATTACTTTTCTTTTTTCTCAATTTAAATTATTTTTTATTAATACATTCAATTATATTATTATTTTATTATATTATTATTTTATTATTTCAATTTAAACCTAACCTTCTGGGTCAGAAGTTTAAATCTTTGCTTTATTCTTTCTTTTTTGTTGATAAAGTTATTTAAGGCTATAATTAATTGTATTCCACAGGATTTTATATGTAGAGTTTTGATCTCCCCCCCACTTATATTACAAATTCTGTTATTTAAGTAAGTATTTCCTATTTGACCCAAAGGTAGTTTAAAGGAAATCTCTTCCCCTGTATTTCCCATACAGTGTTTTTATTGTTTGTTTGTATTTACTCCATCATGATCACCTAATCAATACCAATATATTGTTACAGTGTGATCAATATTGTGTTTACTCATGAAAATTTACTGAGATTTTCTTCATAGCATAGTACATGCTCATTTAAAAATTGTCCATGGGTGCTTTAAAGGAAGATGTATTTTCAGTTTCAAGGTACAGAGTTTTGTTTATGTGTTTTAGCAATTAATTATTATGCTATTTAATTCTATCTCAATTCTGTCACCTTGATCAGTTTGGACTGAGAGTGGTGAAATAAGTTTCCTACTAGTAATGTGCCTATAGGAAATTTGCTGCTTTCGGTGCATAGATTTTCATCACTACTACATCTTCATTGTGATTTTCAGCACTTGGTATTAAAAAGTGCCCTATTTCTCATTTTATTGCTTTTGAACTGAATTTCACCTTGCCTGTTATTAGCATCATGACCCTTGCTTTACTTTTGTTTTCATTTACCTGGTGTAACATTATCATCCTTTTATTTCAGCCTTTCCAATTCACTGTGTTTGAGCTGTACCTATTAAATAAAGCATAGAATTGGGTCTTGATTTGAGATGCAATCTAAAGGATTTGTTTTTGTTTTTGTTCTGTGCCTTTTATGATATAGTCAATATAGTTGGTCAGCTAAGTCATCTTATTTCATGCTATTTTTCCTGGTTTTTACATATTTTACCACTTGGTCTGCTGCTTTCTAAAAATTTAAAATGGGTAGTGTATATATGTCCATGCCACTCTCTCACTTTGTCCCAGCTTACCCTTCCCCCTCCCTGTATCCTCAAGTCCTTTCTCTAGTAGGTCTGCATCTTTATTCCCATCTTGCCCCTAGGCTCTTCATGACCAATTTTTCTTTTTTTTTTTAGATTCCATATATATGTGGGAAGCAGCCGCATAGCACAGGTAGATCAGCTCAGTGCTTTGTGACCACCTAGAGGGGTGGGATAGAGAGGGTGGGAGGGAGGGAGACACAAGAGGGAAGAGATATGGGGATATATGTATATGTATAGCTGATTCACTTTGTTACAAAGCAGAAACTAACACACCATTGTAAAGCAATTATACTCCAATGAAGATGTTAAAAATAAAATAAAATGGGCAGTTCTTTCGATATTTTTACAAAAACAATACCCTCAACCTACTAATATTTTAGATGGGATCAATAGTTCCCTAATACGAAAAATGATAAGATTTCTTCCCCTAACACCCATTCTCCACCACTGGCCTTTAGTCAATACTATTTCCATCCTCATGTTTTTCCATTACATGTAAGAGTAATGTGCTTATGTTAAGCTCAATGTGCTTATACTACTATTGAGTGACTCAGTCAGCTTTAAATGATTACCTAGCTATTAAAGATAAAGCCTCACATTGTTTCCCACTTTTCCTCCATATTTGTTATTTTTATCATTTCAGCATTATCATAGCACATTTCATTCATATTCTGTTCTATCACCATGATCCCCACATTTGTTCTAGACTTTAGTTATGTTTGTAGCTCTCACTAACACTTTCGACCCACCATTCAGCATCTTTTCTGATTGACTGAAGTTTGTTTTCTAACAGTTTCTCCTGAAAACAATCTTTCCTGAGTTCTTGGATGTTCAAAATGTTTGTCTGTAGACTTTATACCCGAGGACAGTTTGGCTAAAAATAAAATACTTAGCTCATATTTTCTTTCCTTGACTCTCTTGTAAGTATTGCTTCAGTGTTTTCTGTTCTAGAATAATGCTGCAGAGTTGTATGAAGCCAGTCTAATATTTTTTCTCTTAAGTATGACATGATCTTTTCCCCTCCATATCCAAAATATATATTTTTTTATTCTTTAAAAAAATCCATTAATTTTCCTTGGATATTTCACAGTCTTAGGCACTCCAGGGTAATTTTTCCTGGCAAGACGTTCAAAGTATAATTTATAATCTTTTATTTCATGCATAGAAGTTTTCTTGAATTATTATTTCAAATACTTGTTCTGTTCCATTGGAGGAGGAAGAGGCTTTCTTCTGAAGGACTCCAATTATGTGTATGTTAGATCTCTTTTGACTGTTTCTTATAATTATTATAATTCTTTCCCTTTATCCATATCATTTTTTGCTGTTCTCATTTCCATGTTATATGTCCTTTACAGTGCTTTGCAATCTTTATTAATTTTTCTTCCATTCAGTGATTATGTTGTTTTTTGTCATCTTTCTTATATTCTCCCAATTCATTTTCTATCTCCTATTTTTCTGCCTTGGTTCTGGCACTTAGGCTTTACAGCTTTCACTCATAGAGGTGATGATACACTAAGTTTTCTTGTTTTAAATAAATAGCAAAATATGAGTCATTATTTTTATATGTCCAACTGCAGTATGTTCCTGGGGAGTATGATTCATCTATTGGTAAATGTATTTGCTTTTTTCCACAATTCCTTATAGTATTTATGTTTTAAGGCCACAATAATATCTTATTACTCATTACCTAATGTTTTGACTTCATTTCAACTAGTTATTTAGAGGATGATCCTGCAGAGGTGGTTAGGCAGTGAGAGAAGGTAACATTCCAAGATTATTAACCCAAAGGTTCTATCCTTTTTTTGCAGCCATGCACACAGATGGCTTCCTGCAAATATAGCTTTTTTATGTGGGATTCCTTGAGTAATTTCACCTACTCTGTTTTGCTGAACAAAATCAAGTACAGGAAGAGCTTTCTGTTTTTGTTTTTTCCTACGAGCATTGCCCACCCAAGTTCCAACACTTATTTATGCAAAGAAGGGCAAATTGCCATGCTGTCTGAGATCTCTCACTTCTGACTCTATAATATTTGTTTTCACTTTCTCTTCTACAATTTTTGTCTGATTTAAGCAGCTCTTGGAAGCTCCTAAAATACTTCGGAATATACCAGTTATATCTATATTGTGATTTTACTGAAAAAAAATGTGCTTGGATGTTTTTGATATTATTGATGTTGACTTTAAGAAGAAATGTAAGGGGCTTCCCTGGTGGTGCAGTGGTTGAGAGTCCACCTGCCGATGGAGGGGACACGGGTTCGTGCCCCGGTCCAGGAAGATCCCACATGCCGCGGAGCAGCTGGGCCCGTGAGCCACGGCCACTCAGCCTGCACGTCCGGAGCCTGTGCTCCGCAACAGGAGAGGCCACAACAGTGAGAGTCCCGCGTACCGCAAAAAAAAAAAAAAAGAAGAAATGTAAGCTAGCTTACTAGAAAATATAAGTTTAAATATTTTGGTGTCCTTTTCACAAATAAAGAAAATTACATTGACGTATATTATTCTTAAAATTTAACATGAGTTTATATATTTTTTCTAAGCAAATTTTATATTTGGTCACCCAAAACAATAGGAAGTACAGAGCCCAATTATTTATCTGATTAGAAACAGAAGACAAATTCCCTGGAGGTGAGATATACCATGTATAGAACTAGGAAAAACAAAAATAACAGTATAATATACAGTTTTTATTCTAATATATACTTATATAGTATGTGTTTCTTACTAAAAGCAGAAAACTTTAAATCCAAGATCACACATGTTTTCAAAGACGGAAATTTGCCTATTATAATGTGTAATAAACTATTGAACATTATTTCATTCAACAGTGCTACATCTTTATAAGTTCTCTAAATAAGCCAAAGAAAGTTTATCTTAAAATACTTATCAGACTATATTATATCTGCATAGTACCTTTGTATAATTATATAACTTCTGAAAATAAAAATATATAAATTCACTCTATATTTGTTTTCCTAACAAAGTATTAAAATTATTACACTGTCAAGTACTATATCATCACAAAAATTATGTCCAATAGGATTTTACCAAAATAAAAGTCTCCTCAGACTCTCCTCCATTTTTTTCCAATTCATACATTTGATATTTTGCCAATTACTGATGAGTCAACTCTGCCCTTTCTCTTTCATTCATCTTCTCATTTTCATTTCTGCTGCTACTACCAAATCAAATTTTCATTATCTTTCACCTTGACAATAGGCCTCATAGAAACATGAAAAGTTATTGTTGAAAGGAACTTTGTGATCATAGCTAGGCTACCAAATATCAGGTCTGGATTTAATTGCAGCTGTTACTAGCTGATGGTTTGAGACTATCGGTATAGTTTAGGTCTAACAGAAATAGTAGTAAGGAATCTAGGTGGTGAGATCCATCCTGGATTCAATCAAGTAGCAGCTGTCATGCAGAAAACCCAACCTTTGATAGAACTGTGGAAATCAGTCTGTGTTTTACAGTGAATGTCTAAGGCACTATGGGAAAACTAATCTAAAACTAAAGTAAAAGTGGGCCAGGTGCTGTGGACTGTGTTAACGTAACAACAAAAGGAATTAGGCAGCTGAGCTTTAGAAGCAATTTAATGCCTGTGTATCATCTCATTAGGTATTATGTCTTGGGCTTGATAGGAAACCAGATACTTGGGGAATAAACTTTATTTCTGTTATACAATTATGGTTAAAATTAGTGTTTTGAGAATAAAGTTTAGAACATAATTACTGAAATAAAGTAGCTATACAAGTAAAAAGTAACAGAAAACACGTAGAAATACAATTAAAACTAGAGATTATATTGATTCATATCACAAGGACATATAGTTTTATTCACTATTCAGGACTGGGTTTTTTTTTTTTTTACATCTATCTCAGTGTATTGTAATGGTTCATTTTTATTTATTTATTTATTTATTTTTAACATCTTTATTGGAGTATAACTGCTTTACAATGGTTTATTAATTTCTGCTTTATAACAAAGTGAATCAGCCATACGTACACATACATCCCCATATCTCTTCCTTCTTGCATCTCCCTCTCTCCCACCCTCCATATCCCACCCCTCTAGGTGGTCACAAAGCACCGAACTGATCTCCCTGTGCTATGTGGCTGCTTCCCACTAGCTATCGATTTTACATTTGTTAGCGTATATATGTCCATGCCACTCTCTCACTTTCTCCCAGCTTACCCTTACCCCTCCCAATGTCCTCAAGTACATTCTCTAGTAGGTCTGCATCTTTATTCCCATCCTGCCCTTAGGTTCTTCATAACCATTTTTTTTTTAGATTACATATATATGTGTTAGCATATGGTATTTGTTTTTCTCTTTCTGACTTACTTCACTCTGTATGACAGACTCTAGGTCCAACCACCTGACTACAAATAACTCAATTTCGTTTCCTTTTATGGCTGAGTAATATTACATTGTATATATGTGCCACATCTTCTTTATCCATTCACCTGTTGATGGACACCTAAGTTGCTTCCATGTCCTGGCTATTGCAAATAGAGCTGCAATGAACATTGTGGTACATGATTCTTTTTGAATTATGGTTTTCTCAGGGTATATGCCCAGTAGTGGGATTGCTGGGTCATATGGTAGTTCTATTTTTAGTTTTTTAAGGAACCTCCATACTGTTCTCCATAGTGGCTGTATCACTTTACATTCCCACCAACAGTGGAAGAGGGTCCCCTTTTCTCCACACCTTCCCCAGAATGTACTGTTTCTAGAATTTTTAATGATGGCCATTCTGACTGATGTGAGGTGATACCTCATTGTAGTTTTCATTTGCATTTCTCTAATGATGAGTGATGTTGAGCATCCTTTCATGTGTTTGTTGGCAATCTGTATATCTTCTTTGGAGAACTGTCTGTTTAGGTCTCTGCCCATTTTTGGATTTGGTTGTTTGTTTTTTTGATATTGAGCTGCATGAGCTGCTTATAAATTTTGGAGATTAATCCTTTGTCAGTTTCTTCATTTGCAAATATTTTCTCCCATTCTGAGGGTTGTCTTTTCATCTTGTTTATGTTCTCCTTTGCTGTGCAAAAGCTTTTAAGTTTCATTAGGTCCCATCTGTTTTTTTTTGTTTTTATTTCCATTTCCCTAGGAGGTGGGTCAAAAAGGATCTTGCTGTGATTTATGTCATAGTATGTTCTGCCGATGTTTTCCTCTAAGAGTTTTATAGTGTCTGGCCTTACATTTAGGTCTTTACTCCCTGTTGAGTTTATTTTTGTGTATGGTGTTAGGAAGTGTTCTAATTTCATTCTTTTACATGCAGCTGTCCTGTTTTCCTAGCAACACTTATTGAAGAGGCTGTCTTTTCTCCATTTTATATTCTTGCCTCCTTTATCAAAAATAAGGTGACCATATGTGCATGGGTTTATCTCTGGGCTTTCTATCCTGTTCCATTGATCTATATTTCTGTTTTTGTGCCAGTACCATGTTGTCTTGATTACTGTAGCTTTGTAGTATAGTCTGAAGTCAGGGATCCTGATTCCTCCAGCTCCGTTTTTCTTTCTCCAGATTCCTTTGGCTATTCAGGGTCTTTTGTGTTATCCTCAATGGTGAAAAACTGAAACCATTTCTACTAAGATCAGGAACAAGACAAGGTTGCCCACTCTCACCATTATTATTCAACATTGTTTTGGAAGTTTTAGCCACAGCAATCAGAGAAGAATAAGAAATAAAAAGAATCCAAGTCAGAAAATAAGAAGTAAAGTGTCACTGTTTTCAGATGACATGATACGATACATAGAGGATCCTAAAGATGCTACCAGAAAACTACTAGAGCTAATCAATGAATTTGGTAAACTTGCAGGATACAAAATTAATGCACAGAAATCTCTTGCATTCCTATACACTAATGATGAAAAATCTGATAGAGAAATTAAGGAAATACTCCCATTTACCATTGCAATAAAAAGAATAAAATACCTAGGAATAAGCCTACCTAAGGAGACAAAAGATCTGTATGCAGAAAATTATAAGACACTGATGAAAGAAATTAAAGATGATACAGATGGAGAGATATACCATGTTCTTGCATTATAAGAATCAACTTTGTGAAAATGACTGTACTACCCAAAGCAATCTACAGATTCAGTGCAATCCCTATCAAACTATCACTGGCATTTTTCACAGAACTAGAACAAAAAATTTCACCATTTGTATGGAGAATTGGGATTAAGATATAATAATAGCTAACACATGTTAAGCATTTATTTTATGCCAGGCACGATTTTACACATTTTATCTGTACCAAATCACTTAATCCTGTCTATGATCCAGTGAGGCAGTTATATTATTTTCCAGACTTAAAGTTAAGAAGACTGAAACAAGGAGTTACTGAGTAACTCTGAATAAAAAAACTAAGTTTAAACCCAGGCACTGCAGTTCTGGAATCTTCAATCATAATCATTTGGAATTCATGATTCTTTGAAACTGTGCATAGGCATATGACTCCTGCTATCTCATTTCAGTCAGATGAGATCCTCCACAGAACAGTGTTCATGCAGGAAGCCTATGCTGAAAGAGAAACCACCTGGAAAAAATAAAATCTACTTTTTTCTCAATATAACATACTACCCATGGATTGTAGATTGTTTGCACAGAACGCCATAAGAACTCCTTCCATCCTTGTATGCATGACCCATTGTAGATGACTTTGCCATTCCTCTCCTTAAAATTAAAGGGGAATCTATGACCCTGCCCTTGCATTTGGATTATCCTGTAACGATTGCTTTGACCCAAATAATGGGGTGAGAATAACACTGTGTGACTTCTAAGCCTTGGCTTCAAGAAGGCTTGAAGCTTGTACATTCATTCTCTTGGAACAAAGCTACCTTGTGAACAACTGTGCTAGCCTCCTTGAGGATGAGATACCATGTGAAGAGAGATAGAGGATGGGATATCATGTGAAGAGGGATAAATGTGTGGATTAAAAAAATCCAATTTTCCCAATTGACACCTGAGACATGTGAGAAGCCCATCCCAGGCCAACCAGCCACTAAGCAACCTCCCAACTGATTCCAGTTCATGTACAAACAGCTGAAAACATGTGTAGCAGAACTTCTGGTTGATCCCAAATCAAAATGCCATCCATGGAATCATAAGCAAATAAATGTGGGGTTGTTTGTTATGTAGCAATAGGTAATTGACACACTTTACACACAAAAGTCCATTAGAAAATTGGTCATCCTGGTTATTTCTCCTGATTGGTCAATTTCATAATCTTCTTGTTGACAGTGATTGTTTAAATTAGGTCTTTCTTGATATTTTGTTTTATTACCCTCTATCTTTCAATACTTTCTCAAGTCCTTTGGGCTTTACTCTCATTTCCAATATGACTGTCTTATACTATATAATTTCTCTGTCTCTGTCTCTCTATATGTGTGGGTATGTGTGTGTGTGTGTGTGTCTGTGTGTATAAAATATTATATATATTATATATATACACATATATAAAATACTGTATGATTTCATGGGGTACTAGTCACTTCAACTTCTCTCTTTAAATCCCAAAATCATTTAGTTCAAATTATTCTGAGATGACAGCTTTATATGTGTGTATATGTAAAAAGGAATGCAGAAAGACTATTTAAATAGCTATTTAATACAGCTATTTAATATTCACTGTCCACAATCACTTTCTGAACTATCTTCCCCAAAGCACATAGGTATCCTTCTGTATGTATTCATTTCTTTCATACTTTTATTACAAAATAACCTAAACCATGGTTCTTTCTCTTGTTACCCTGGATTCTTTCCTAGAACAGAAACCCTACTGAAAGTGTAAACTGTCAAATTTTCGTCCATTATGAAAATCTCTCAATACTGACAATTAGCTTCTAGTTGTTTAAATCACCAAGTGTTACCTTCCATCCCCACAGCCAGCCTAAAAAACGCCCCACAATGTTAAGTTGAAGGTACAAAACCTTGAAAGAAATAATCTTAATGTGGGATTGGTTGGTGTTCAAATTTTCTTATGAAGGACACACATAAGGACATAGAGTCTGCTTATGCCATTTATATGAGTCTGAAACTATGCTCAGTTTTATAGGAGATGAAAAGTGGGAATCAATGTCAGTACCAACAATTAATATTTATAAGGATTACAGACTGATGCATAATTATCAAGTTTTCACATGTGTCATTTCTTTTCATCATCATATCAACCCTGCATTTGGGACCTGGGAAGGGTGTGACTTGTCCAGGGCTGCAAAGACAGGAAGAACCAGAAACCTATATTTATTATGAATTCTTATTAGATTCCTACTAAGTATGCCGTGGATCTTAATTTTGTTTTACATATGTTATATCTACATAATTAGAAAGAAGGACATACCTCTGTATGTTCTTTGATGTTAAGGATGCTAGGCAATATTAATATTTGACATCTTAGCAAGGAGTTCTAAGAAAACTCTTAAATCTAGAAGGCTTATATTTTCATATGTTTGCCTACATATTTCAGTTTAATTGAGGAAGCAATTTTTAGTCTTTAATTAATTGGAACTGTAATTATTCAGCCTGGAGAAGTCAATTTAATGAAGATTTTCAGCTACATAAGAAGCTCTCAAGATGATCATGCCTATTTCCACTTAAAGCTGATTTATAAGTAAAAAAGATGAGGAAAATATTCCTGACAGTGAAGGTTAGCAAATTTTAGAAAACACAAAGGTTACAGAAATTCTTTCATGACTGTTATTAAATAAATCTTCATATTTCTTATTCTAGTTATAATTTTGTCTGCACATGAATAAGTTACTTAAAAAATAATGTTTCTTTTGCAGTTTTAAATGATTCTGTGGCTGCATATAGTAATGTATTTAAACCTGATCACAATGCAGTTAACCATGTATTACTATTTGGTAATTAAAAGATGGTAATTAATTTTTTTGACACTTCAGGGAAGTCAAAATTTTGAAAATAAGCAAAATGTACAAAGAAAAATTTGGGGGGACTGTCTTGTTGCCAGACAAGTATTCCTGTGTTTAAGTTAAATGACAGTTAAGATTTCATAAATAATTCTAAGTTAAATATAAGAAGGGGGAGTTGGGAGGTACCAAACAGTAGTGATGAAAAGCCCCTTATTTTTAGGCCACGAATGCTCCCAGAGAACAGAGAAAATGAGAGACAGGGGAGAGGTGAGAGACCATAATAGGAAGAGATCTGTGTTCCTGAAAAGAGCAGAATCAGTACCATCATCTTGTGTTCCTATTACTAAAGCCTCTTAAATGATTTTCACACCTCTACCCTACCCTCTACACAGCTGCCAAAGAGATTCCTTTAAAATGGAAATATGGAGGCGGCCACATGCGCCTACCAAGGATCAAGGTCTCAGCAATGGGAGGCCACCGTTCCTCCCAATATCAAAACTTAGGAGCTGTGGGGCAGGAGGCCACCGGAACGGAGCCCACCAGATAGTAGCCGGTGCTGTCTGCTTTTACCGCCCTCCCTCTCCTGACGCAGGCCACTGCTCTCGGTCTCCTCTTTGTGCCGCTTAACCGAGGACAGCTCCCTCCAAACACCACCCGCTCCGGGGCACTCAGAAACAACTGTCCCTGCCACCCTCACCTGCCCCATGCCTCCTGTGACCAAGTGACCTCTGTGGACAAAAGAGTCTGAGGCAGAAGAACCAGGAGTGCTTAAGAATGCTGGGATCTGTAAGGTGCTTTGTGAACACAGGAGGTGGTTCACTGTGGCTTCATAACAGCAGGGGATACTGGTGATGTGGAGGTTTCAACTGTTCCTCAATATAAGAAGAAAGATTTAAATAAAGCACCAAACTTTGGAAAAGTCTGCTACACTCACACATTTTTGGGAGAAGTTTGGGAAGAGCAATGAAAAGTGGCTGTATCCACATCTGGTTACTATGGAGCTGGGAGCGGAAACAGCTGCAGAAATGACAGGGTCATGAGAGACCTTTAAGATGGTGGAAGAGAAAGACGTAGAGGTCACCTTCCTCCCCACAGATACATCAGAAATACATCTACATATGGAAGGACTCCTACAGAACACCTACTGAACACTGGCAGAAGATCTTAGACCTCCCAAAAGGCAAGAAACTCCCCAGGTATTCCCCACGTACCTGGGTAGGGCAAAAAAAAAAGAAAAAAACAGACAAAAGAATAGGGACGGGATCTGCACCAGTGGGAGGAAGCTCTGAAAGAGGAAAGGTTTCCACACACTAGAAAGCCCCTTCACTGGAGGAGATGGGGGGTGATGGGGGGAAACTTTGGAGCCACGGAGGAGAGCGCAGCAACAGGGGTGCTGAGGGCAAAGCGGAGAGGTTCCCACACAGAGGATCACCAGCCTGAGAGGCTTGTCTGCTGACCCGCTGGGGCAGGTTGGGGCTGGGAGCTGAGGCTCGAGCTTCAGAAGTCAGATCCCAGGGAGAGGACTGGGGTTGGATGCATGAACACAGCCAGAAGGGGACAGTGCACCACAGCTAGCCAGGAGGGAGTCCGGGAAAAAGTCTGGAAATGCCTAAGAGGCAAGAGACCATTGTTTTGGGGTGCGCGAGGAGAGAGGATTCAGAGCACCACTTAAACAACCTCCAGACACGGGTGCAAGCCGTGGCTATCAGTGTGGACACCAGACACGGGCATGGGACACTAAGGCTGCTGCTACAGCCAACAAGAAGTCTGTGTGAAAGCACAGGTCACTCTCCACACCTCCCCTCAAGGGAGCCTGTGCAGCCCGCCACTGCCAGGGCGGACTGTCCATAATCCAAGGACAACTTCCCGGGGAGAACACACGGCACACCTCAGGCTGTTGCAACGTCAAGCCAGCCTCTGCCATCTACAGGCTTACCCGACATTCCATACCCCTCCCTCCCCCTGGCCTGAGTGAGCCAGAGCCCCCGAATCAGCTGCTCTTTTAACCCGGTCCTGTCTGAGAGAAGAACAGACGCCCTCAGGCAACCTACACGCAGATGCAGGGCCAAATCCAAAGCTGAACCCCAGGAGCTGTGCAAACAAAGAAGAGAAAGGAAAATCTTTCCCAGCAGCCTCAGGAGCAGCAGATTAAATCTCCACAATCAACTTGATGCACCCTGCACCTGTGGAACACCTGAATAGACAATGAATCATCCCAAATCGACGAGGTGGACTTTGGGAGCAATGATATATATATTTTTTCCTTTTTCTCTTTTTGTGAGTGTATGTGTATGCTTCTTTGTGTGATTTTCTCTCTATAGCTTTGCTTTCACCATTTGCCCTAGGGTTCTGTCTGGTTTTATTTGTTCTTTGTTTTTTTTTTTTAGTATAGTCTTTAGCGCTTGTTATTATTGATGGATTTGTTTTTTGGTTTGGCTGTTCTCTTACTTTCTTCTTTTTTTTCTTTGTTTATTGCTTTTTAATTTTCTTTAATTTTAATAATTACTTTTTATTTTAATAACTTTATTTTATTTTATTTTCCTTCCTTCCTTCCTTCCTTCCCTCTTTCCTTCCTTTCTCTCTCTCCCTCTCTCTTTCTCTCTTTCTTTCTTTCTCTCCCTTTTCTTATGAGCCATGTGGCTGACAGGGTCTTGGTGCTCCATCCGGGTGTCAGGCCTGTGCCTCTGAGGTGGGAGAGCCAAGTTCAGGACACTGGTCCACCAGAGACCTCCTGGCTCCACGTAATGTCAAACGGAAAAAGCTCTCCAGGAGATCTCCAACTCAACGCTAAGACCCAGCTCCACTCAACGACCAGCAAGCTACAGTGCTGGACACCCTATGCCAAACAAACTAGCAAGACAGGAACACAACCACACGCATTAGCAGAGAAGCTGCCTAAAATCATAATAAAGTCAAAGAAACCCCAAATCACACCCTCAGACGCAGACCTGCCCAGCAGAAAGACAGACCCAGCTTCATCCACCAGAACACAGGCACAAGTCCCCTCCACCAAAAAGCCTACACAACCCACTGAACCAATGATAGGCACTGGGGGCAAACACCAAAAACAAGGGGAACTATGAACGTACAGCCTGCGAAAAGGAGATCCCAAACACAGTAAACTAAGAAAAATGAGAAGACAGAGAAACACACAGCAGATGAAGGAGCAAGGTAAAAACCCACCAGACCAAACAAATGAAGAGGAAACAGGCGGTCTACCTGAAAAAGAATTCAGAGTAACGATAGTAAAGATGATATAAAATCTTGGAAATAGAATGGAGAAAATACAAGAAACGTTTAACAAGGATATAGAAGAACTAAAGCACAAATAAACAATGTGGAACAACACAATAAATGAAATTTCAAATTCTGTAGAAGGAATTAACAGCAGAATAACTGAGGCAAAACAGATAAGTGACCTGGAAGATAAAATACTGAAAATAACTACTGCAGAGCAGAATAAAGAAAAAAGAATGAAAAAAATTGACAACAGTCTCAGAGACCACTGGGACAACATTAAATGCACCAACATTCGAAATATAGGGGTCCCAGGAGAAGAAGAGAAAAAGAAAGGGACTGAAAAATATTTTTAGAGATTATAGTTGAAAACTTTCCTAATATGGGAAAGGAAATAGTTGATCAAGTCCAGGAAGCACAGAGTCCCATACAGGATAAATCCAAGGAGAAACATGCCAAGACACATATTCATCAAAAAATCAAAAATTAAATACAAAGAAAAAATATTAAAAGCAGCAAGGGAAAAACAACAAATAACATACAAGGGAATCTCCATAAGGTTAAAAGCTGATCTTTCAGCAGAAACTCTGTGCCAGGAGGGAGTGGTAGGACCTATTTAAAGTGATGAAAGGGAAAATCCTACAACCAAGATTACTATACCCAGCAACGATCTCATTCAGATTTGAAGGAGAAATTAAAACGTTTACACACAAGCAAAAGCTAAAAGGATTCAGCACCACCAAATCACCTTTACAACAAATGCTAAAGGAACTTCTCTAGGCAGGAAACAAGAGAAGGAAAAGTCCTAAAATAACAAACACAAAACAATTAAGAAAATGGGAATAGGAACAGACATATCGATAATTACCTTAAACGTAAATGGATTAAATGCTCCAACCAAAAGACATAAACCGGCTGAACAGGTACAAAAACAAGACCCGTATATATGCTGTCTACAAGCAGAGACCCACTTCAGACCTAGAGACACATACAGACTGAAAGTGAGGGGAAGTAAAAAGATATTCCATGCAAATGGAAATCAAAAGAAAACTGGAGTAGCAATTCTCATATCAGACAAAATAGACTTCAAATTAAAGACTAGTACAAGAGACAAAGGACACTAAATAATGATCAAGGGATTGATCCAAGAAAAAGATATAACAATTCTAAATATGTATGAACCCCACATAGGAGCACCTCAACACATAAGGCAAATACTAACAGCCATATACGGGGAAATCAACAGTAACACAATCATAGTACGGGACTTCAACACCCCACTTTCACCAATGGACACATCATCCAAAATGAAAATAAATAAGGAAACACAAGCTTTAAATGCTACATTAAACAAGATGGACTTAATTGATATTTATAGGACATTCCATCCAAAAACAACAGAATACACTTTCTTCTCAAGTGCTCATGGAATATTCTCCAGGATAAATCATATCTTGGGTCACAAATCAAGCCCTGGTAAATTTAAGAAAATTGAAATCGTATCAAGTATCTTTTCTGACCACAACGCTATGAGACTAGATATCAATTACAGGAAAACACTATGAGACTAGATATCAATTACAGGAAAAAATCTGTAAAAATACAAACACATGCAGGCTAAACAATACACTACTTAATAACTAAGAGGTCACTGAAGAAATCAAAGAGGAAATCAAAAAATACCTAGAAACAAATGACAATGAAAACAGGACGATTCAAAACCTATGGGATGCAGCAAAAACATTTCTAAGAGGGAACTTTATAGCAACAGAGTCCTACCTCAAGAAACAAGAAACACCTCAAATACACAAGTTAATCTTACACCTAAAGCAATTAGAGAAAGAAGAACACAAAAACCCCAAGGGTAGCAGAAGGAAAGAAATCATAAAGATCAGATCAGAAATAAATGAAAAAGGAATGAAGGAAATGATAGCAAAGATCAATAAAACTAATAGCTGGTTCTTTGAGAAGATAAATATAATTGATAACCCAATAGCCAGACTCATCAAGAAAAAAAGAAGACCCAAATCAACAGAATTAGAAATGAAAAACTAGAAGTAACAACTGTTATTGAAGAAGTACAAAACATCATGAGAGATTACTACAAGCAACTATATGCCAACAACATGGACAACCTGGAAGAAATGGACAAATTCTCGGAAAAGCACAACCTTCTGAGACTGAACAAGGAAGAAATAGAAAATGTAAACAAACAAATCACAAGCACTGAAATTGAGACTGTGATTAAAAATCTTCCATGAAATAAAAGCACAGAACCAGATGGCTTCACAGGTGAATTCTATCAAATATTTAGAGAAGAGCTAACACCTATCCTTCTTAAACTCTTCCAAAATATACCAGAGGGAGGAACACTCACAAACTCATTCTACGAGGCTACCATCACCCTGATACCAGAACCAGACAAAGATGTCACAAAGAAAGAAAACTACAGGCCAATATCACTGATGAACATAGATGCAAAAATTCTCAATAAAGTACTAGCAAACAGAATCCAACAGCACATTAAAAGGTTCATATACTAGGATCAAGTGGGGTTTATCCCAGGAATGCAAGGATTCTTCAATATATGCATATCAATCAATGTGATACACCACAGTAACTAACTAAAGGATAAAAACCATCTGATCATCTCAAGAGATGCAGAAAAAGGTTTTGACAAAATTCAATACCCATTTATGATAAAAACTCTCCAGAAAGTAGGCATACAGGGAAGTTACCTCAACATAATAAATGCCATATCTGACAAACCCAGAGCCAACATCTTTCTCAATGTTGAAAACCTGAAACCACTTCCACTGAGATCAGGAACAAGATAAGGTTACCCACTATCACCACTATTATTCAACATAGTTTTGGATGTTTTAGCCACAGCAATCAGAGAAGAATAAGAAATAAAAAGAATTCAAGTCGGTAAAGAAGTAAAACTCAGTGTTTGCAGGTAACATGATAGTCTACATGGAGAATCCTAAAAGTGCTACCAGGAAACTACTAGAGCTAATCAATGGATGTGGTAAAGTAGCAGGATACAAAATTATGCACAGACTCTCTGGCATTCCTATACACTAATGATGAAAAATCTGAAAGAGAAATTAAGGAAACACTCCCATTTACCAATGGAACAAAAAGAATAAAATACCTAGGAATAAACCTAACTAAGGAGACAAAAGACCTGTATGCAGAGAATTATAAGACACTGATGAAAGAAATTAAAGATGATACACACAGATTGAGAGATATACCATGTTCTTGGGTTGGAAGGATCAGCATTGTGAAAATGACTATATTACCCAAAACAATCTATAGATTCAGTGCAATCCCTATCACACTACCACTGGCATTTTTCACAGAACTAGAACAAAAAATTTCATAATTTGTATGGAAACATAAAACACCCCAAATAGCCAATGCAATCTTGAGACAGAAAAACGGAGCTGTAGGAATCAGGCTCCCTGACTTCAGACTATATTACAAAGCTACAGTAATAAAGACAGCATGGTACTGGCACAAAAACAGAAATATAGATCAATGGAACAGGACAGAAAGCCCAGGGATAAACCCATGCATATATCGTCACCTTATTTTTGATAAAGAAGGCAAGAACATACAATGGAGAAAAGACAGCCTCTTTAATAAATGGTGCTGGGAAAACTGGACAGCTACATGTAAAAGAGTGAAATTAGAGCACTCCCTAACATCATACACAAAAATAAACTCAACATGGAGTAAAGACCTAAATGTAAGGCCAGACACTATCAAACTCTTAGAGGAAAACATCGGCAGAACACTCTATGACATAAATCACAGCAAGATCCTTTTTGACCCACCTCCTAGAGAAATGGAAATAAAAACAAAAATAAACTAATGGGACCTAACGAAACTTAAAAGCTTTGGTGCAGCAAAGGAAACCATAAACAAGACGAAAAAGACAACCCTCAGAATGGCAGAAAATATTTGCAAATGAAGAAACTGACAGAGGATTAATCTCTAAAATTTACAAGCAGCTCATGCAGCTCAATATCAAAAAAAATAACCTAATCCAAAAATGAGCAGAAGACCTAAACAGACATTTCTCCAAAGAAGATATACAGATTGCCAACAAACACATGAAAGAAAGCTCAATGTCACTAATCATTAGAGAAATGCAAATCAAAACTACAATGAGGTATCACCTCATACCAGTCAGAATGGCCATCAACAAAAAAATCTACAAACAATACATTCTGGAGATGGTGTGGAGTAAAGGGAACCCTCTTGCACTGTTGGTGGGAATGTAAATTGTTACAGCCACTATGGAGAACAGTATGGAAGTTCCTTAAGAAACTAAAAATAGAACTACCATATGACCTAGAAATCTCACTACTGGGCATATACCCTGAGAAAACCATAATTCAAAAAGACACATGCACCCCAATGTTCATTGAAGCTCTATTTACAATAGCCAGGACATGCAATCAACCTATGTGCCCATCGACAGAAAATGGATAAAGAAGATGTGGCACATATATACAATGGAATATTACTCAGCCATAGAAAGAAACAAAATTGAGTTATTTGTAGTAAGGTAGATGGACTTAGAGTCTGTCACACTGAGTGAAGTAAGTCAGAAAGAGAAAAACAAATACCGTATGCTAACACATATATATGGAATCAGAAAAAAGAAAAAAATGGTTCTGAAGAACCTAGGCACAGGACAGGAAAAAAGACAGATGTAGAGAATGGATTTGAGGATATGGGGAGGGGGAAGGGTAAGCTGGGACAAAGTGAGAGTGGCATGGACATATATACACTACTAAATGTAAAATAGATAGCTAGTGGGAAACAGCTGCATAGCACAGGGAGATCAGCTCGGTGCTTTGTGACCACCTAGAGGGGTGGGATAGGGAGGGTGGAGGAAGATGCAAGAGGGAGGGGATATGGGGATATATGTATATGTATAGCTGATTCACTTTGTTATACAGCAGAAACTAACACACCATTGTAAAGCAATTATACTCCAATAAAGATGTTAAAAAAAAAAATAGAAACCTGATTCTTTTACTCCCCATCCAGCTACCTTGCCTCTCTGGCCACTAGTCTCCTTTCTTTGCTCTCTCCCCACTAAGCTTACATGATCCCTCCGTGTCTCCCACTCAGGTTATGTCCCCTTGGAATGCAGCCTCATAGTCCTTTACAATTCATTATATCACTTTTTAAATTGTTTCACGATGTGTTATGTGTTGTATTTAATACTTGTCTCCCACCAGCCTAGGATCTCCTTAAGAGCAAGGATTATGTGTGTCCTCTTCACGTATATATTTCCAGAACCTGCCCAATGCCTGACATGAAGCAGGTTTCCCAGTACCCTGTTAAATGAATGAGTAAATTTGCAGTGAATAATATTTTCTTTACTAATCTCTTCATTTATTCAATCATTCAATTAAACATTTAATAAGGATTTAGTTTATGCTCAGTCCTAAAGCTACCATGGGCAAAAGGGATGCATTAACCTTGCTCCAATTTACTTTCTAATTCATTAAGAATAACATATAGGGCTTCCCTGGTGGCGCAGTGCTTGAGAGTCCGCCTGCCGATGCAGGAGACGCGGGTTCGTGCCCCGTTTCGGGAGGATCCCACA
>NW_006789439.1:329949-346691 GCF_000442215.2 Lipotes vexillifer | reverse complement strand
AAAAAAAAAAAAAAAAAAAAAAAAAAAAAAAAAAAAAAAAGAATAACATATAATAATATTATATGTTAATCCATAATATTAAAAAAAATCTTTCATAGAAGTTAGTTTTCTTATGATAGTGATTACGTTTTTAAAAATCTTGTTGATCTGAAGAGCATGTTCCTCATAGTAACAACACCCAACTTTACCAAAGTGCCTTTTAGAGGTGAGTTAAACAAGCAGATATATCTCACAAACCACACAAAAAGGAATTAGTAGTCCTGATGGAATAATTCTGCTACTGTTCCAAGTTTATTTTCACATTGTTTTTCATTGGGTTTAACCCACTATGACTCTTATCAGGTTACTAGTAACTTGAAAGAATTTTGAATTTTATTTTCTGAAATAATTATCTAGTATATGTGAAATATAAGGTAACTACTTTTATAGAAAAGGTATAATTTTTACCTAAGCAACAGTGAATAATTCCAGGTGTGTACACACACACACTCACATACACAACACACATGCACATTAGAACTCCAACAGCAGTGCTTAAAATAGTACCACTCCCTTCATTGCATTCTACTATTTATCATATAACATGTCACCTAACTAAAAATTGTTCAATCATAAAATGATAGACTATTCAAACGTCTAGCTATAATAGTTGCAGTGAAATCCTTAACTCAGAGTATTTGATGAGTGTTAAGACCTCAAGACTTCAAACCTTGTTTCTGTTTGGGGACTGTTGTTTCAAGTATCTATAATTTATTCATCTTTATACATAAAACATGTGCAATTTTAATAGTTGTATATGATGCAGAATTTGAACATTTAAGGGATGTTGTTACACCACATTAAGTTTAACCCTCATTTACGTCTTGGATGATAGATGCAAGAATTCCAACTGAGGCGATTTTATGAACCAGTTAAATGATTTGTATTCAGAACAGCATTAAAAGTCCCCATGACAAAGTGTACTTGAACAAAAATACCCTGCTTGTGACACATCCTTTACAAGTAATGCGTTTTCATTTTTCACATGTTGCATCTCATTTATTTTACTCAGGCACACATACTTAAATCTGCAAGATACTGCAAGCTTCCAATACCTTTGAAATAATAAATCACTTCTTGCAGATGTTTTCACCCGCTGCAGGGCTGCCGTTCATTAATCAAACATTATCAGTTTCTATCATTGCCCAGTGTTAAACAGAAAAGGCACTTCATTTTGAGTTCTGACTTTCATTCACTGGTTAGTCCCTGACCCCACAGTACTCACTGCTGTCACTTTAGAAACGTGAAACCTCCTACAGTGTAATAGATTTTACAGCAAAAATCCTAAATGGTATTATATTTTTTGGATTCTGTATTGCTTTATCCTGAGCTAAATCACACTACATATCTAAAATGGCAAGTAAGTGCAGTCATAATATCCATTCAGAATTATATCCACAAAAATAATAAATTTATAACGTATGCTGTGTTTCTATGAATATGCCTAACATCAAATTTCTAGAACACAGGTGCAGGGACATACTTTTTTAAAAATTTGCTTAAGCTATTCAAGTCATTTCAGAAGACAATGAAGGGCAATTTGTCTACCCACAGTAATTTTTAAGCCTACAAAAAGAAATTGGAACAAAGAGACAACTGTAAAATCTTTCTGAATTTTTTTCTCTCTAGGGAAACACATTATGGAAAATGGATCGACTTGTAATACAAGATATTATGGATGATCTTATGGATCATGAGTCACTGGAGACACCCCATAACATCCTTATGACCTAAAGAACAGACAACTGATGTAAACTGCATTTCTTTACTGCCTTAAAAATAGCCCAATAATACAGATACTACAAAAAAGAATTTGAGCATCACTTTCATTTTCTTTTCAAAAACACAGTCTCATGTTATTCATTCTCTTTGACTAACAAGTCTTGAACAATAAGAACTCAAAGCAAACTCTAAGACCAAAATTGATTTTATAATAAATTAATGAACTGGAGACTGCCATGCAATTAAATTTATTTATTTATTTATGACTGTGTTGGGTCTTCGTTGCTGCACGAGGGCTTTCTCTAGTTGTGGTGAGCGGGGGCTACTCTTTGTTGCAGAGCACGGGCTCTAGGCACGCCAGCTTCAGTATTTGTGGTGCACGGGCTTAGTTGCTCCACAGCATGTGGGATCTTCCTGGACCAGGGTTCGAACCTGTGTCCCCTGCATTGGCAGGAGGATTTTTAACCACTGTACCACCAGGGAAGTCCCCACACAATTAAGCATAAAGGAAATGCTTTATAAATATTTCATTTCACCAGTATGAATCAATATCATTAGTGATTATTTGTAAACTTTCTCTCATTAAGGTATGGTGCTAAAAGCCATACATATTGATATGGTCCCCATTCCAGTAAATTTATAATAAAAATTACGTGAATTTTTGCAAGATCCTTTTTCAGATCAAGATCTGAGGGATTCAAAGTCAGTAAGAAAAGCGACATGAAAAGCATGTTACCATGATTTCACTCAGGTATCAACTAACCTTACAGAATATTAATTTGAGGGCAGAGGGGAGAGTAACAGTACCATGGCAAGTTTTTTTGTATGGTGATGCTCCTAAGCCTGGAGGCCTAAAGCATAGCGGCTCCGATGTCATCAATCCAGAAATTCAGATGCTTCCCACTGCCTTGGGAATAAATCCAAACTCCATAAACTTCTTAACCTCATATATGACCCGTAACAATTTATTCATGCCCTACTGTCATGCCCTATCCCTGTCATATACTTTCTTACCCTTCAGCATGAATCTTAGGAATACATTATACAATACTTGCCACAGTTTTCAAATTTCACTCCATTCTTTCAAGTTCCTGTGTTGTGGTGGACATGATCTCTGCCAGCAATGGAGTTACCTGACCTCCTCTGTCTAAAAATCTCCCACCCTCCGATTAGTAATTAAAAAAAAAAAATTATGAGTCTCCAGGAAGTAAGTTTAAATAATCATGGAATTGTTAGTGACTAGTAGAGTGCCTAGACCAATAATCATTGTTAAAAATATGACAAATAATTGAATAAAATAATGGACATGGGTAAAAGTTGTCTTTAGCAGTCAAAATTTGAATTTCTTGTTTATGCCTTGATATGTTCTTGTCTTTACATTTTCATAAAATCAATCCCTCCCCCCTTTTCTTTCTCTATCCATTCTATCTTCTCGTTTTAGTTTCCCACAAGGAAAGGATCTGAAACACTTTTGTATTAGGTTTAAAATAAGTGATAGTGCTAAAATTTTATTCTTTCCATACACATATGCATTTAACTAAAGATAAGCATATGATGTTCTCTTTATGCTAAATAACAAGCCTTTAGCTGTGAAACTGTAGGTTTGGGCTTAAAAGTGTTTGAGGAGAGAAATCAGACTCAGATCTCTATTTAAGTCTGAACTTAATGTCTACCAGTGATCAATACTATGCATGTGCTATGTGTATGTACAATAACTTATCAAGGTGTCATCTATAGTTTATAACCCCCATCTTATCTCAACTAACCCAACTATCTCAAAATTTAGTGGGATAAGTAGAGATGCCATTCACAAATTTGTGTAAGGCCAAATAGGTTACAGATATGTAGTTATAATATATATTCTCCTGCTTTCATAATGTATTTGAGATAGTATAATATTTGAGATAATCTAATAATTGGATAATTACAGTGATTGAACACTCACATTAACTCTGAGTTTCCTGGCAATGGAGTAAAAATGAGATGATTATAAACTACATAGATATCAATATCTAATGAAAGAAGGTTTACCAATTCATCAGGTGAGACTATTTTTTTCAAGGAATTTTGTTATACCAATCAATATATAAAATTTACTGACCAATATAACAATGTTCAATAGTAACTGTACCAAAGGAATAAGATTTCTTTACTTGGCTTTTTAATATTTGAAGAAGTCTTGGGAATTGTAATAATATATATATATATATATATATATAGCCATATAATTTTCAAGATTATGTGAGATATCTTATTATAACCTTTATATAACCTTTGTAAGGTTATAACCTGATATCCTTATAACCTTTCTGTACAGAATCACTAATATGTATTATCTGATCTGAGCAGCAAATACATACCTTTAGAAAAAACAATTCGATGACTATATAATCCTATCAGAAATATCTTTTATAAAAATAAGTAAAATATTAAATAGCAAACAATAATAAAAATAGCTTGAAAAATAATCAATCACAATCAAATATAGACTACCATAAAAGGGATATTTTCTATCTATTGTGTTCTACTTGAATATACACAAATATGATTAAACACTTGCATTTCCCAAGAAAAAAATCTCTTTTTAATTTAATAATTTAATAATTAATAATAATTAATTTTGCAATGAGGCATTTTGAAAATAAAATCCTATGTGATCCCACAATGAAGTGTCATTGATTTGATTTTTAAAATTATTACACCACTTTCTTACAAACTAGTGCGTATCCCTTTTTTCCTTAGAGGCTAAAAACATGGTCTCACTGAAGCTCAGCTCCACTACTCTGTTAAGCCTCAAACAGAGGGAGACACATTTGTGACTGCTGTTTCAGTGCTCAGAAGATGCTTTTTGTGAGTTTCTTTCCATGTTGCTTGCTGAAACACATCTAGCTATCCCAGCTCCAAAGTGAGAGTGGTAAACTCTCACGGAGTGTCACAGTTTAATTTTGTTTTTGTTTAAACACATTGATTCCTAAAACTCAGCTAGGGCAAGGAAAATAAAACCTTTGGGATTCAATAATAAAAGTTAAAATATTTAAAAATAGTCTTATAGAAGAAGCAATCAAATGAATGTAACACACACATGAGTACACAAAGTGCTGGCATCTCCTCAAACTCAAGAAAACAAAAACTGGGGCTTCCCTGGTGGTGCAGTGGTTGAGGATCCACCTGCTAATGCAGGGGACACGGGTTCGAGCCCTGGTCTGGGAGGATCCCACATGCCGTGGATCGGCTGGGCCCGTGAGCCACAGCTACTGAGCCTGCGCGTCTGGAGCTTGTGCTCCGCAACAGGAGAGGCCGCGATGGTGAGAGGCCCGTGCACCGCAGTGAGGAGTGGCCCCTGCTTGCCACAACTAGAGAAAGCCCTCACACAGAAACGAAGACCCAACACAGCCCAAAATAAATTAATTAATTAATTAATTAATTTTAAAAAAAGAAAACAAAAACTTAAAAATTGAACAAATTTGAGATAAATATGAATGGACTTGTGTTATCTTGTGTTGTGAGGCAATTAATAAAAATATTGACTTTTAAATATTTTTCTGAGTCATCTAGCTTTCACTGTTTGCAGGGAAATAAGGCTGAAAGGGGGGAATAGCATGCTTAGGAAACTCAAAATAAGGACACATTTTCCTCTTTAATTTTTTAATGAAAAATAATTGCTAAAGAATACCATTATTTCTTCTGCAAGAATGAGGACTTAGAAGATTGAAGGAACTTTTCAAAAAAGCAACATCTCTTGAGCTCTGACGTTATTGTTTCCATTTCTCTTATAAATCTAATGTACCATTTTCCATTAGCTACTGATCTCTTTACAAGTCATAACAACACATCTTATATAACAAACAACCATGCCTGTCATATTCTACCTACAAAGCAATTGCTCTGAGAGCTCAGTGAGAGAAGGGATAAAAAGATTCTCGGGCTTCCCTGGTGGCGCAGTGGTTGAGAGTCCGCCTGCCGATGCAGGGGACACGGGTTCGGGAGCCGGTCCGGGAAGATCCCACATGCCGCGGAGCGGCTGGGCCCGTGAGCCATGGCCGCTGAGCCTGCGCGTCCGGAGCCTGTGCTCCGCAACGGGAGAGGCCACAACAGTGAGAGGCCCGCGTACCACAAAAAAAAAAAAAAAAGATTCTCAACTTATAGAGAAATTCACTCACTCAAAATGTAGAAATTCACTTAATCCTCCTTTTTTTCACTAGAGTACCCTTCTGCCTCGTGTCCTCTAGTCTAGGCACTGGGTTTACTCTGCTGAACAAATGGGGTTCTTAAGCTCTTCAAGGTGGACAAGGGATCAAGAGATTTAGCTGCTTTTCAACAGACTTTTGACAAATCTCTTCCTGTACTCCTACACTCACAGCTGCCCGGTATTACTAATATTGAAAGTTTAAGTGGATTCCTTGTTGTCCAGGTCAGGACTCAGTTTTCTAGGGTCTGCTCAGTCCGATCCCATATAGCCATCTGATTTTCAGCTTCTAAAGTTTTATTGTTGTTTTCTCTCCTACTCTTTTTTCTTCTGGGTTTATGGCATTTGAAAAATTCTATTGCTTTTATTTTAGTGGCAATTCAGGGTAAGATAGAAGGATATGCATGTATTCAGCCTGACATTTTCAAATAGAAGTCTCACTTTAATTATAAAAATAAGAACTTCTGTGTCATATCTTACTTTGTGTTAATACTTGGAAAATTTTCTGTTTTCTTTTCAATAACCTGAATAGAACTAGAAAATTTATTTGTAGGTGTGAACTTTTCTCTCTTCGGTCTACATTCCAAGAATGAATTTGAACTTTTAAGTTCAACTGTAATTTCTTAAGCCCATTGCATAACTGTATTCTTTAGCAACTTCACTGTACAATTTTCACGCCAGTAAGCAAGACGTAAGGCAAAAAAAATCAGCTATGGCTTTCTGTAGATATTTATTTACTAAAACTTCTAGAAAGTATTAAAATTTGTATTTTTAAATTAAATTTCTAAATTCTAACATACACAGTCTTGCCCATGAGTTGCCTCACGCTTGTGACTCTTAAAGTTTGTCACTATTTTATATGAGCCAATGTAATATAAAACCAAATTATTTTTTGACAGTGTTGGGGCTTCTGTCAATCAATGACATCACATGCTATTGCCATTACAGACTAAGCAACTGGTTTTATTTTTAATACATTATATGTAAATGAAAAACCATCCATTTTCTTATAGTCACAGGTACATCTGATAAAAAATGGTTCCCTAACAAAGGAGCAACAGGTGTCCAGAAAATTCAGTTCACACTGCATTTTTCTTCTGCTAGTGGTATCAAAAAACTAATAAATTAACATCAATAATATATTCCAAATAGAAATATATTTATTATATAACTAATGGGGGATATTGAAGATGATTATTTCCTCAATTCTTCTCAGAGACCATTCTCATTTAAGTATAACAATTGGCTAATTAGAATTATTCCTGAAGAATTTTAAAAACAGATAGAGCTTATGCTTTTGAATTTCATACAAATATTTAAAAAATTTTAAGGCCAACTAATGGTTCAATATACCTATAGGACCACACCTAAGGAAATTAAAAGTTATTTAGTTGCTTATTTCTGTTCATAAAATTCTATTAGTTTTATTCTACAGACAGTACCTGCAGTTTGCATCAAATAAACCACAAGAACAACATCAAGAAAACATTTTGTTTAGTTATACCAGAATTCAATTTTTGTTGATGTCCTTTTAAGCATTTCAATTAGTTGTTATGTTTATGTTTAGTTTTATAAATTAATCTTCTCAAATATCTAAATATACATTTCCTAATAAGCTTTAATATTCCAAGTTATAAATATGAGAAAATGCTTTGAAACCAATTATAAGAATAATCTTACATAGTCTGAAAATGCTGATCAAAGTATATCATTTCAGTAATGTCACTGCTGGGACAATATAGCTTTATTTGGTGAAAATAATGATTTTCACTTTTATGAGAGTGTTAGATTTTTATCCTATGTACACAGAGATTAATACAACATTGAAAAGCCTAAGCTACAGGAATTTAAGAGTAAAAGACTGTATATATAATTCTAATAGCTACTTACTAAGTGGCCATTTGTTTTCCAATGTCCTCATTTAGGTTCCTAATTTTAAATCATAAGGAAAAAGACCTAAGACTTTAGACCTAAATATTAATTACTTAACTCATCTTTTGCCCAAGTTCAAGCTCTAATTACCTCTTACCTACATTGTATAACAATTGTCCAGCTTGCCTCCATATGTCCAGTCTTGTTACTCTCAAATGCATCCATACAGACTATGCTGCTTAAAACCTTTCAATCGTCTTTCATATTCAATAGAATAACAGCCCAAGTTCCTTAGCTTGCTAAGCTGGCCCTCTGTGATCTGCTTCTTGCCTAACTCTCCAACCCAAACACTCAACAATTAGAGATTCACACACTCCAACAACACTAAAGTACTCAGAATTTATTATGCTAGTTCACTGAAAACTTGTTCTCTTGAGCCTTCTGTCAGAAATAACCTCCTCCCTCCAATTTCTCTTTTCCTGCTACCTCTTAATCATTCTTTCAACTCAGTAAAGACGCCACTCCCTTTATAAGTATCCATGACTCCCTTCCCCCACCCTAAAAAACATTCTTACACTTAAATTCATCAGGGCCATGGATAATGTTGGGCATCCCCACTGTGCCCACAAAACTGGGCAACTCTCAGTCACTATATACATTACCACGATGTTTTGAAATTATGTTACTCTACACCCCGTGAGTCTTTAGTCTTCATGAAGCCAAGTACAATGTTTTCCCCTTACTGAATGCTTAACAAGCAGTACCTACAATTTCTTTTGTTCGATACAATGTCTATCAAGATCCATCCATGTTGTTTCATGTATCCCTAATTCATTCTCTTTTGTTGCTGAGTAATATTTCATTGGTGAATATTCCAGAATTTGTTTAATCCATTCATCTATTAATGGACATTTGTGGGGGGGTTTCCCCCATTTTTTACTAATATGAATATTCATGTAGGAGTCTTTGTTGTGGACATGTTCTTATTTCTCTTGGTTAAATATCTAGCCGTGGCATCACAGGGTAGGTATATGTTTAACTATATAAAACTTTACTAAACTGCTTTCCAAAGTACATTTTACACTCCAACCAGGAATGTATGAAAGTTCCAGTTACTTTATACTCTTGCCGATCTTTGGTATTATTAGTCTTTTCACCTTAGTCATTCTAGTGGGTGTGAAGTGGTTTCCCTTTGTGGTCTTAATTTGCATTTCTCTAATGATTACTGATGTTTAGCATCTTTGTCATATACTTATTGGCTAGTCCTACATATTCCTTTGTCAGTTCAAACCTTTTGCCTCATTTTTATTTTTTAAACTGGACTATTTATCTTATATGCCATGAAGAATTCCTACCATATTCAGGAAATATACAAATTCTCTCTCTATATATAGAGAGAGAGTATTTGCCATTTCATTTGAAGAGCATTTTTAAATTTTAATGAAGTACAATTTAGTTCTCAAATTTTAATGTTTTCATTTTTTAATTTCCTTTCTCACAAGTATTTTTTAACCCATCTAATGATCCCAAGGATTTTAAGGGAAATCCATAATTTCAATGAAAATTATGCTAACAACCACTGAGCCCTAAGCAGCCACTAAGCAGTGTGCTAAATTAACTTAATCATCAGAGTAACCCCCATGAGGCAAATTATTATCTCCACTTAAAAGATAAGGAAACCTAAACAAGGAGAAGTTAAAAGAATTTACTCAAGGGCATACAGCTAATATAAGACAGAGTTGGGATTATATTCTGGTCTTTCTAACCTTGAATTCCCTGCTCCTAACTTTTATTGCTTTACTGCCTCTATAATTCCAGGCCCAGGTGATAATTCACTGGAAATTTAAAAAATCTGGAATGTTTTTACTGCTAAAAGAGATCATGGGAAATATCTGTAGGATGAATATACAATTTTGATATAATTAGATACATCCAAATAGGCTGCTTTTAAATTGGCACTCTGGAGATTTGGGAGAAAGATTCCAGTGATCTTTTTTATATTACATAATACAGTTTGTGCACCAGTATATGGGTGGTATCTGCTCCATATATTCAGTAATGGAAAATTTTTGGTTATCTGTATTGTTCTGAACAGTTATAGTTTAAAAAGGTCAATCCATAATAAGAAGTAGTTACCATACTACATATATTGAACTATTGTTCTTTAACGTACGGCTAAGTAAGTCTTTGGCAGAACTCACTTTTTTCTTTTGACTAAAGTTTTGGCCTAAAGGCTTATTAGCTCAAAATGAATTACCTCATTTTTCAAGTCAGCAAATAAGACTTTTTAACTTATTTTTTTCACTTATGCTCTATAGTTGACTTAGATTATTTAAAAGTGAAATACATGCACAAAGTATAAGAACTCAAGTTTTTGAATGAATGCTCACTTAGGTCATTCTTTATGGAATTTTACATACATTTATTTTGTTCTCTTGTCTCTTTCTCCTCATTCACTTTCATTTCTTCCATTTCCACCTCCTCATACATGAGTATTGTACATTCATATAGTCATCATTCATATAGTACATTCACTTTAGTCATCCAGGTTACTGGAGCCTACAAAGCTCCAGTAACATAGCATAATACGCTTAAGGATGAATTTATCTTCAATCTTTAACTTACAAAATGCCCTACATTTTTCCTAATAGTAATATTCTCTAATGGCATGGTGGCAGATTTCATCACTATACTCAAGCAAAACACAAGCTCTTGCTATGGACTACTAATTTTCTAAAATACTACTGTTCCTGCATTTTTGAAAATAATATATTTGTCATAATAAGTTACTAACGGGGTTATTCAGTGATCTGATAGTATTAACTCCTTTTCAAAGCAATTAATTATTTATAGCTGAGTATAACTTACAGCTAGACAAACTGGCTCAAACCAGCTTTGTGTGTTGGTTTTATTTTTATATGCTTGAAGGGATAACAATTTTGTAGTTCTCTTAGAATTCCATTGAAAAAATAATAACTGATTTCATTGTAATACATTCAAGAGATATTACTTTTTTTAAATACAAATAAAAAATAAAACTATTGTTCAATAAAGGTATCATTCCCACTTGTTCCATCTGTTACAATAAAATGTTTTATTTTGTTCTTTTCTTCCTTCTATCCCATAAAAGTTAACTGGCTAAGACCTCCCATAAATGTAAAAGTAGTTAAGGAACAGTTTAATGTTCTTTGTCTATATTTCTCTACTTTGCTGTGGAGTTTCCTTTCCCCACTTAACATTTTCTGTTGGGTGTGCTCCTGGAGATAAGGTTTTCTCTTCTCTCTCTCTCCCTCCCCGACTCCCCCGCCCGCTCACTTGGCTCTCATGCTCTACCTTAGAATTTTTTCCATCATTACCAAACTCTCAATGAGGAAAATTATCCTTACAACTTTCAAACACTAACACAGCTGCCTATGCTGTTCTTTCCTAGTCTCTTATTCTTCCCCACCTTCTCCTCTTTAAATATTTTAAACTTTTGTTTTCCATTTACTTCTTGCCTTGCCAGAAAGTGTATTCAGATTTCTCTTTTAAAGCAATAACTACAACTTTCTCATCTCTCCTCTCTCCTTAAGCCACTTTACCACTCTTTACTGAATTTCCTGTGATTATTGTATGGGGTACTGTAGAATGGTAAGAAGACCACAAAGTTTGGATATATGCTTTAGTTCTTGAGATCCTTGGTGACCTTAGGCAAGCCATTTTTCCACCTAGACATAGTTTCTTCAGCATTAAATTTGATGTAATGAACACCTGCTCCCTGCGATTATAGTGCAGTTTACATGAGATCCAATGAGATCGTATGTGCAAGGCCTCTAACACATAGTAGGCATTCAAAAATAACTTTAGCAAAGCACTTAGGCACTGATGGCTCAAGCCAAAGTTGACATTTACAATGGGACAGATGTGATTTATTTGCATTAGATAAGAAAAACTCTCAAAAACACCAAGTGTACTTTCTAGAATTATTGGTTTTTCTTACTTTTCTCAAGTTAATCAAGTTACTGATAGAGCTTTTAAGGCTCTTTCAAAACACTCAACAAAGGCAATTACCACAACTTAGACTCAGGACTCTAAAAAAAAGCTGCATTTCAAAACAATCTTCACAAAGTAATCAAAAAACATTTGCTAGCCTGATTAATAGACATTTTAAATCTTCTGAATGACTTGGCTCAGGATTTTAGTTCATTTCCACTGTAACCATTTGAGGAGAGCTCACATCTGTGATCAACAAGCCTGTGTTGTGTCCTGTCATTCATCTACACTGGTTGGTGGAGTGATCAGGAGCATGGTAAAAATTCCCACAGAATCCCAGAGTCCTTTCAGCATCCTGTTATAAATAAAAAGGAACTCTCCACTAAAGCCAATTTGATAAGAAAAGTATACATCACTTTTCAGCTGAAAGGTAAGTGATTTTAATAGCAGGTTTAAGCATTTTTGGAAAATTATTTTTAATAGAAATAAAACCAGTGTAATTTTAAAAACTGAATACAAATAATGAATACCAGTGGTTAATATTATATATTGTTACCAGGATTCTAAAAAGTTACAATGATGAGGGAAAAAGAATTTAGCAAAACAACAGTTATCAGTGTTTAAAAAGATGTTTATTTGATTTAACATGTTATGTCTGTAGTAATAAGTATTAGGTAGAGTTTAATGCAACTCATTACTACAAATTCATTTTGTCAAGAGGGTAAACATAAATCCTGAGATCATAACTTGCCTAAGATTTTCCTCCCCACTCCTTTATTTCCTCTACCAATCAAACTACAGTGGTTTGTGGAGACCATATGTTCAGTTATTCTTCATTGTGAAAACTTAAAAGCATCTGTGAGGATTGACTTTACATTTCCATAATACATAATGTATATTTTCTTGCCAGACATTAGGGGAATACAACATTGAACTCTAATGATGGCAAAAAATTAATTTTAGAGATGTATCTATTTAATAGTTATGTAATTAAGAGAATTCCTAAATGTATTAAGCCATATACTAGTACTATATTTTGATAAAAGAGAAAATACAGAAAGCCAATAAGAATACTCTAGGGAAGAAGCAAACTTAAAAAGGAACAAATTATGGCAAAATTGAATTTCTTTTGCAAAAGAATTTTATTGGTTATTGAAAAAAGGATGGTAAACTCACATCTCACTTTATATGATAAACATGTCTCTAGGGAAAAAAAATCAATAAATTTTATAAACTATATCTTATGTTAATTCTTGGTAAGGAAATTTGCTTTTTTAAGGACTGCAAGATTATGCTGTTTAAAGTAAAAGTTTTCTTTCCCAATTCATTTATTTTCTAAATATACATGTATTATACAAAATTTTCTTTTAAAAGGTATATTTTCATGTAATTATTTAATATTTCCAACTTACTTATGACAAATATCCAGTATTTCCAAGTCAACTCCTTAGCAAGTAATAACCAGGTTTGAGAATACTGGCTCTGCTGATCAGCAGCTAATACTAGCATCGCGCTACAGAAGTTCAGTACTCATGTGAGTTACATTTACTTTTTCTCTATTATCACAAAAGATCCCTCTAACCAGAGAGCTATCTAATCTATGCTAAGGTCAAAAGAATGGGACAATAACAGAACTAAAAATAACTATGAATAAATCATGTTGAAATAATATCTCTAGACACAGAATTAGAACATAGTCATTGCAGTATGTCTGAATATCGCACTCTGTGAGCGTGGGCAGTCATACAATTTCACTGGGCCTTAGTTTCTCACGCCACATAGGGAAGTTATGAAGAACAAATATGTAATCCCACTGATGCCATGGCTTAAAATAATACCTATAAGGTGATAATACTAACGACTGCCATTTTTTTATTCCTACCACATGCCAATTTCAGTGAAAAAATAACTTACATTATTTCTATTACTCCCAATAATCATGAATGGTGGAATAATAACTGAATTTGACCAGCTTTAAGGCTTATAGTTTTTCTGCTAGAGCATACAGCAAGTAATACCAAATCCACCTCTCCTGCCCACACTTCACACTTGATTTACAGACATAATCAGGTATACCCAAGGGCTTACTGGATCTTTCCACCAGGATATCACAGGAATCCTAAATGTAAGAGGTCAAATCAGAACTCATAATGTTCCCCTCTCTTATTCTATTGGTAAACTGACATCACCATGCAATTGGTCAAAAGAAGTGTTGAAGACATCCTGACTTAGAGCTATTCCTTAAATTTTGCACCCACCTTGCTGATTCTTGCTCCTATTCTTCACTGACCATATCTAATCAGGTGCTAAGAACTACTCATTACACTTCCTCACATTTGTTCCCTGCTCTCAGCTCTCACAGCCCTACTTCAGACCCTCAATTTTATTTTACCTGAATTATTGCAATAGGTACAATGTAAAATCTCCCAGTATCTGATCTTGTCCTTCCCCAATCCATTTCCATAGTGCCACTAAATTAATCTTTCTCATCTCTTACCTCTCACATCACATTCCTTCATCTTCCACAGTAAAAAGGAAATACACTAACTAACTAAACTAAACTCACAGGCATATCATGCAACATCTGCAGAATCTGACTGGGTTATATCTGTTTGACCCTACTTTCTAGCACACACCCCTGGCAGTAAAAGCTTCAGCAACAATGGAGCTGTTCCAGATGATATTCCCTATACCTGGTGTCCTCCTCATCTTCTGCCTCCTACATGTGCCCTGATTTGTCTTTTTCCTATAGAGGCTAATGGCTAGGATGAATTAATAGGAACACATATAAGTAAGTGAATACAGTGTTTAGAGGCTGTGCCACCATGTTACATATTGTAGGAAAGAAAGAAAGAGTTACCTGGGGAACGATCAGGAAATGTTTATCTCCCCTTAAAACTGCAAGCTTCTTGATAGCAAGGACATATTAATCACCTATCAGGAATTTAATATTTACTGAATGAACAACTGAATGAAGCAATATAAGCAATAATGGGAGTGAAAGCCTTAGCATTATAAAAATTATAAGAATGAAGATCATTTATTATTGTTAATACTTTAAGCACATGTCTGTTGATATTTTTTCCAGTGATGCCAGAGTTGGATTCTAAAGATAACTTATAAATATTAGATTTTTCAAATAGATTTTCAGGTTGTATGGGCATAATTAAGTAAAAAATACAGCTACATATGTCAAGTTATTCAAAACTATTTTTTTAATATGATGCTGAGTCAAAACAGTTTTTAATCTTTGCCTCATTTTGGTCCCTGTTCTTGATTCTTAGAAAACTTTTAAAGTCTAGAAGTGAGGTTTGCTTCCCCTAGACTGCTTTTTGACTCTTCTTCCACAGAAAAACAGGGGCGACAGAATGAAAATAACCTTAAGATTATGCTGCCTTTGAAAAATTACTCTTTCCTCACTTTATCCTCCTCAAGCTTCCATTTCTCAGAACGTTGACGTTAAATTGCAAAAGGCTGGTAGCTAAGAATTAAAACAAAATAAACAACCCCACCACCCCTCCAAAAATCCCTGCCCAGAACCAAGAAGGATTGTTTCATAACTTATATGTGCATGTGTGTATGCAATATAATATGTGTATACCATACACAGAAACACACACATATATAGAAGAAAAAAGAACACATTTAAATATAATGGAAAATAGTTGCAAAGAAACCTGACACTTATAGGGCCAAATCTATACCAGTCTAATAGGAAACCTCTCTGTTGAACCAATCATTAGAGACTTAGTTTTCTTTAGTCCCCATATGATCCACTCTATAGTAGCCCAGAATTTTCCCACCAGAAATTCTAGTCAATAGCTACCAAATATGTATCAGATGGGGGAAAAGCACAGGTACATAACAGTGATTCAACTTTCCCTAGAGTCCCCCATTAATCAAGCATTTCTACAGTCAATAGCAGAGGAAAACATACATATGCAAACACAACACCAAAAATTTACTTATTTAACCACATCAGAGTGGTATTCTTTAGAAAATAACTTTAGTCTATATACACAAAAGGTTTCTATTTCATAATAATAATATAATAATAACTGATTATACCTTCCAAAAAATGACAATAGGATTTTACATTATTAATCTTGGTTAGTATTTGGGTTTTAGTTTTCATATACTTTCTTTGTTTTGGCATTTTTCTAAGTAGCATAAAGGCAAACCTGAATTCAGTTTAAGGCAAATTTAAGAAAAAATAAAAATTGAATAAATCAGTCCTGAATTCAATAAATTTTTACAGTAGGTCAAACAGATATTGAAATAAAATAAAACATGATTTGTCCCACCATTTAGCACAAAAAAAATGCATTTCTACCTGATCTTACTGTCTTTAAAGTTAAGAAAAATCATAAGTTCTATTCACTATCCACATTCTTATTCAGTATTTAGTTTAATGTTATCTCTTTTCATTTACCAGTTATACTTCTTCTACAGTCTTTAATAAACTTTGCTACATAACAAACACCTTATCTGTTTTTTGTATAAGACAATGGATAAGAAATGTAAGGATATGTTCCAAATAATGTCCAGCTTACTTCCCTGAGTACCAAGAATAAGAGGAATTACAGTCTGAATGGCTTTTTGTTACTTCTGGGCTGAATCAATAGGTGATAATTGTTAGAAATTATAATGGAGAGTTGAGAGAGAGGACAAAATAATGTAGAAAGGAAAGTTACATATATTTAATAAATCATGTCCTAGCCTAGAAACAAAGATTTTTACTGTGTGTGTATGTTTCCTATTTACCTATCAAAAATTGATGAGATACAGCAAGAACTAACACAACATTGTAAATCTACTCCAATAAAAATTCATTTAAAAAATTGATGAGAAAACATAAAACTAAGCATGAATCACAATTTATAAGATTACACCTTAGAACCATCAATCACTTCACAGACAACTGACTAAATTTCAGTTCTCAATTCCTGCT
>NW_006789439.1:312964-329801 GCF_000442215.2 Lipotes vexillifer | reverse complement strand
TCCTGCTGTGACTTTAGTTCATGGATGTGTTTTTGTTTTTTCTTTGATTGTGAAACTAAGCATATACTTATTTACTGAAGACTACTTTAAAAGGATAAAAATTAAACCTGAGGGAAAAAAATAGCAGGTTTACCTATGTTAGTAATGTTTTTAAAAAATTAATACAGGCATGGTATCAGGAAGAAAAATATTTCTGGATACACCTTTCAGATAAGCTATTTGCTAAAATAGTAACTAAGATGTGAGGAAGCCATGTGCTTTAATGAACACAAAAATGTGGGGACCCACCTACACCCGGCTATTTTAAAGTGCTAGTACAATATAATCAGTGATGGATACATCTTCTCCTTCAAAGACAGGTTTTATACTGGTGTTCTTAAAAGTATTCAACAAACAGGTCCATACTCTCAAAAGAAGTTAGATGGTATTAGACAGAAAAGTTAACTTGATTTACATTGCATGTGGACGTCCATGTAGAGGCTTCTCTTGTCTCAAAACTATGAGAAAATATAAGCAGTCAGTGTTCTTAAGTAATTACTTGGTCTACAATCTGCTGGGCAAATCTGGCCTTCCACCTACAATATAGCTTTATTGCCACATAGCCAGCTGTGTTCTTTTGTTTACATTTACTCTTTTCAATGCCTGCTTCTGCACTATAAAGGCAGAGAGTTGGGTAGTTTTCTATGCCTGCGTTTGTACTATAAAGGCAGAGACCTATGGCCCACAAAACGTAAAATACTTGCTGTTTTTTAAATAAAAATTTTGCTGACTTCTCATGTAACTTTTTTTGCCACTAGATAGAAGCTCAAATAGAAGATATTTAAGTTCTGTCTTCTAATATTCCTCTCTCCAATTTACCCCTTTTAAACTGATCTTCTTGCTGTATTTGGCCCTCTTTCCCCATCCTTTGGGCTTATAATCCAATTGAGGTCCTCATGACATCAAAAACATAAATACAATTTCATTTTTACTCAGAGAGGTTTTTATCTGCTAATCCATCTTCTTGATTAATTTTTCACTGAACCTATATATTTTTAATATTCATTTCTCTATATTACCACTGTAAGTTTTTGTTGGTAATAGGTAGGATGCAAATAAAAGTATTAAAAATCACTATAAACTACCTCATACCCATTACGATGGCTACTAGCAAAAAATCAGAAAATAACAAGTGTTGGCAAAGATACGGAGAAATTGAAACCCTTGTGCACTGTTGGTGGAAATGTAAAATGGTTCAGGCACTATACAAAATATTATGGCATTTCCTTGAAAAATTAAAAATAGGATTACTATATGATCAAGCAATTCCACTTCTGGGTATACACCAAAATTAAGTGAAAGCAGGGACCTGAAGAGATATTTACCCATGTTCATAGCAGTATTGTTCAAAACAACCAAAAGATGGAAGGAACACAAGGGTCCACTGACAGATGAAAGGATAAACAAAATGCAGTAATACATAAAATGCAAAGTTGTTTAGCCTTAAAAATAAAGGAAATTCTGACATGCTAAAACACAGATGAAACTGGAAGACATTTGCTAAATAAGCCAGCACAAAAGAACAAATACTGTATGATTCCACCTATATGATGTATCTAGAGTAGCTGAATTTATAGACATAGAAAATAGAATGGTGGTTGCCAAAGAACAAGGGAAGGGGAGAATAGGGAGTTGTTAAATGGGTATAGAGTCATTTACCATTGCAACAAAAACAATAAAATATCTAGGAATAAACCTACCTAAGGAGACAAAAGTCCTGTATGCAGAAAATTATAAGACACTCATGAAAGAAATTAAAGATGATACACACAGATTGAGAGATATACCATGTTCTTGGGTTGGAAGGATCAGCATTGTGAAAATGACTATATTACCCAAAACAATCTATAGATTCAGTGCAATCCCTATCACACTACCACTGGCATTTATCACAGAACTGGAACAAAAAATTTCACAATTTGTGTGGAAACGAAAAAGACCCTGAATAGCCAAAGGAATCTTGAGAAAGAAAAACGGAGCTAGATGAATCAGGCTCCCTGACTTCAGACTATACTACAAAGCTACAATAATCAAGACAGTATGGTACTGGCACAATAACAGAATTATAGAACAATGGAACAGTATAGAAAGCACAGAGATAAACCCACACACAGATGGTCACCTTATCTTTGATAAAGGAGGCAAGAATATACAGTGGAGAAAAGACAGCCTCTTCAATAAGTGGTGCTGGGAAAACTGGAAAGGTACATGTAAAAGTATGAAATTAGAACACTCCCAAACACCATACACAAAAGTAAATTCAAAATGGATTAAAGACCTAAATGTAAGGCCAGACACTACCAAACTCTTAGAGGAAAACACAGGCAGAAAACTCTAGGACATAAATCACAGCAAGATCCTTTCTGACCCACCTCCTAGAGAAATGGAAATAAAAACAAAAATAAACAAATGGGACCTAATGAAACTTCAAAGCTTTTGCACAGCAAAGGAAACCATAAACAAGACGAAAAGACAGCCCTCAGAATGGGAGAAAATATTTGCAAATGAAGCAACTGACAAAGGATTAATCACCAAAATTTACAAGTAGCTCATGCAGCTCAATAACAAAAAAACAAACAACCCAATCCAAAAAATGGGCAGAAGACCTAAATAGACATTTCTCCAAAGAAGATATACAGATTGCCAACAAACACATGAAAGAATGCTCAACATCATTAATCACTAGAGAAATGTAAATCAAAACTACAATGAGATATCATCTCACCCCAGTCAGAATGGCCATCATAAAAAAATCTACAAACAATAAATGCCAGAGAGGGTGTGGAGAAAAGGGAACCCTCTTGCACTGTTGGTGGGAATGTAAATTGATACAGCCGCTATGGAGAACAGTATGGAGGTTCCTTAAAAAACTAAAATAGAAATACCATAGAACCCAGCAATCCCACTCCTGGGCATATACCCTGAGAAAACCATAATTCACAAAGAGTCATGTACCACAATATTCATTGCAGCTCTATTTACAATAGCCAGGACACAGAAGCAACCTAAGTGTCCATCAACAGATGAATGGATAAAGATGTGGCACATATATACAATGGAATATTACTCAGTCACAAAAACAAATGAAATTGAGTTATTTGTAGTGAGCTGGATGGACCCAGAATCTGTCATACAGAGTGAAGTAAGTCAGAAAGAGAAAAACAAATACTGTATGCTAACACATATAAATGGAATCTAAGGAAAAAAAAAAAAAAAGGTCATGAAGAACCTAGGGGCAAGATGGGAATAAAGACACAGACGTACTAGAGAATGGACTTGAAGATATGGGGAGGGGGAAGGGTAAGCTGTTACAAAGTGAGAGAGTGGCATGGACATATATACACTACCAAATGTAAAATCGATAGCTAGTGGGAAGCAGCCGCATAGCACAGGGAGATCAGCTTGGTGCTCTGTGACCACCTAGAGGGGTGGGATAGGGAGTGTGGGAGGGAGGGAGATGCAAGAGGGAAGAGATATGGGGATATACGTATAACTGATTCACTTTGTTATAAAGCAGAAACTAACACACCATTGTAAAGCAATTATACTCCAATAAAGATGTTAAAAAAAATTCAAAGAAACTATAAGGGACTAAAAATAAGTGCATGCATGCACAGTTGGGGCAAATTATGGACAACAAGATACAAAAAGACCAAAAACCCATCTGCCACTTCTGAAGAGCTGGGAGCAAAAGCAGGGGGTCCAGAACAAAATCAGAGTACTTTGCATATGCCCCGTGCACACAACACTACCAAAGGAGTGGACAGACCCCCTAAACCACCCCTCCAGACCCAACACCTGGACCCACCCCTACCCTCACCCCATATAAGGAACCAGCTAGCCCCACCTCAGTGAATGAGCAGAGAAACTTGTTACTTGTTTTCGCTCAGGAGCCCCATTAAAGCCTTGACTGGAAAAAAAAAAAAAAAAATGGGTATAGAGTTTCAGTTCTGCATGTTGAAAATTGTTTTGTGGATGAACGGCAGTGATGGTAGCACAACAAAGTGAATGTACTTAATGCCACTGAACTGTACATGTAAAAACAGGTTAAAACAATACATTTTATGTTATGTGCATTTTACCACAATTTTTTTAAATGAATTTAAAAAGTTTAAACCATTATATACGAGCAACGCCATCTTATTGTATTTGTTAAGAGTAAGGCTTTGGTTTCAGATGGACCTCCATTCAAATCTAGGTTCTAGTACTGAGAAAATTACTTAACTTCTTTGAGACACAATTTATGTATGTGTGAAATGAAAGTACCAATAATACCAATCCAAAATTACTTCAAGATAATTAAAATAATTTATGCAAAGAATATAGCCAATACTCCAAGGACTTTAGCTACTATATATATTATATTCATATGTACACAATTCTTATTTATTAATTTCATTGAAGTAGTTTTATTGTTTTTCTAAATGAATCATAACCCTTTAAATTTATTTTGTAATCTATAATCCTTAGCACATATGGTAGAAATTTAATAATATACTTTGATATGGTAAGATTAAAGGAATAAGAACAGTGGCAATGCACCTGACTATGGTATGGTCTTTATAAAATACAAAAGAAAGACTGTTTCCTTTCAGTAAATGGGAAACAACCATAGAGATACTAAATTGCAGTCAATTTTAAAAAACATTAATCTGGCACTGATAAATTTATCAGTAAAGTATAAATATTAAGGTTCAATAAACAAAACCATCATGTACATAAAAAAAGGAAGAGTAGAAATACAAAATAGGATCTTAACGAGTCAAGGAAGCAATTTTCCATTTAATATGACTTTTTTCCACTAAACTAGATGTACTGACATAACCTTTGACTGATTAACTCAATACCAATATCTTCTCCAAAGTTAACATGAATTAAGAGTTGGATGCACAATTTATCTCAGTAACCCAAGCAAAGTGAGCATCTGTTAATTTTCTGTCGTGGAAGTTTCTGTCTGGGGAGGTGGGGGATATGAACAGAGCCTCTGATGTGTAATGTTCTTTCCATCTGCACACCAGGAGGCACTGCATGGCTAATCAGAAGATAACACACATCGAGTTTCTCACATATTTTGAGATAAGTAAATAAATCAAAATTTTGTTTTAAAATTGTTTTCTTAAACGTCCATGGCAAATATGCTTAAAAATATACTCTAAAGGTTTATGTTATTTGAGGTAATAGTTATAAATTAATCATGAAGTATTGTTTTCCTCATAAATATTACGAAGTAATATGAGTTTAAGAAATTAAGAAAGAGTAATGTAACCAAACTAGTTTTCCCCCATTGATTTTCACTTATTCATTTAAATAAATCTGTGTCATACAAAAGAGCCTTGGGGAATTCAGAACATGATTTTGCTGGAGGCCCCTTAAACGATTCAAAGACAGGATCTGGAGAAAAACTAATTTGATATAAATTTCAATTGAATTGCTTCTAAAATAGATGTATTACTTAAAATACAATGTCTTAATGAAGTCTCCTCTTCAAAGCACTTGTCTTGCTTTAGAACATACTGTTTTTAAGCATTTATGTCAAAGAAGGTGTTTAAAAGTCCATGGAAAAGAATATTAGTTCATTTGATCTAGTGCTGCTAGCCAAAGATGGTATAGCCTAACCTGTATAAATAGGAAATAAGTGATAAATAAGACACAAATTAGCCTACAAATTTTCTCATTTCTATTCTACGGAAAAAGTATCTCTAGAAAGAATGGTAAAGCATATATAGAAATATACCTACTTTCCTCTAACTCGCATCAACTCTGCCATTTCCATATCATTTCTCAGGCTTCTCTTATTAATCTCTCTTTCATTGTGTATAATGGACTCCCTTATTTTACCAACTTTTACATAGAGTGATTTACAAAAGGGTAATATATGCAGAGTTGTGTGATTTGTAGTACGAATAAAGCTATCTAGTAGTATGCCTCAACTTTAATTGGAAATCACTGATGTTTTGTACATATGTGTTCGACGTAGTTGTGAATTTCAAATTCATTGAATTGAGGGGTTGGGGATGGAGGTTGTGTACTGTGGCATTACTTAATACTTCTATGATAATATCCACTATCTTAGTGACTTTTAATTTTGTTAATTATCCTGAAGTTTATCCTTCGACATCAACATTCTACCTCTAGAGGACAACCCATACCTATCAGATGATTAGTACATTTAAAAACATCCATCGTGTTGCCCATAGTGAATGTTCAATAATATCCCCTTCCAAGTTCAGATGATGATTTTCACCCATCAAAAGATGTAACCATTGGCCATAAGCCATTGGGAACTGCTAAAAAACCAGTGCTTTAACAAGGTGCTTCTTTAATTTCAGCAACTACAGTAAATGCAATATATTTTCCTTTCATAAAATATATAGAGAGACATATAATAAAAATTCCTCCATGTCTCCATCCAAAGAAATCCAACGATGTGTTCAATATTTTAAAATATAATCTACATTTTTACAATTTTTTAATAAAAAGAACATGGGCTACAGGATATTTTTAAATAACCCTCTTACTAAATAAATTACTTCCTCTTTGACTACCATGAAAGCAATCAATATGTTTTAAATAAACAAATGGTTAATTCAACAGATGTTTATCGAGCACCTACAATAGTCCAGGAATTCTACCAGCAGAAAAAGACATTTTTTTAAAAGAGATTTTCCTGGGGCTTCCCTGGTGGCGCAGTGGTTGAGAGTCCGCCTGCCGATGCAGGGGACACGGGTTCGTGCCCCGGTCCAGGAAGATCCCACATGCCGCGGAGCAGCTGGGCCCGTGAGCCATGGCCGCTAAGCCTGCGCATCCGGAGCCTGTGCTCCGCAACGGGAGAGGCCACAACAGTGAGAGGCCCGCGGGCCCCAAAAAAAAAAAAAAAAAAAAAAAAAAAGATTTTCCTGTATCACCACCTTCATCATAAAACACTTATTAAACACCCTCAAGCAAATAGCTTTGCCTTTACCAAAAATGCTCAAAAACCCCTAATACTCAATTTAGCAGTGTAATACTTGATATAATGATAGACATAAGCATAAGAATGACATTCACTATAACATTTAGAATTTTTAAATTATTGCCTTTGTGTGAGTAATCAAAACCATGAACACATCTTTGCATTTCATCAAAAAAAAAGATGCCTGGAAAGTACATGAATTTTAAAAAAGGTTAAATGATCAAGTATAGTTTTAAACTTCTCAAGAAGTTATGATGCTATTTTTCATTTTTTTCTTTATTTCTCTTTTCTTTTCACTCTTCCAATTATTTTACTTCAAAAAACTGTATTGATATACTTTGTGTCAAGAAATGTGCTGAAACTGTAAAATACAAAGATTTAAAAAACTAATCTCAGTTCACACAGGTTTTTAATATGGCGTTTTTGTGCATGGGGCGGAGCAGTGGATATAAGCACACACCAAAAATAAGAAGAAGAAAACTAAATTCAGTCCTATAAATGACATATAAAACATTTTGCTATGTGTGAACATACAATGAACATTTATCTCATCAGGATGAGTACGACAGTCTCATGTAGGAAGTACCATTTGAGATGAATATTATATGTATTGACTTTACCATATGGGGACAGACTGAAAATTTTTCTCAGTAAAGGAAAGAGTATAAGCTAAGGTATAATGGCAGTTATAAAAGTACAGGTTACTTTTGAGGAATGGCTAGAGATCTGGTAGTGGGAGAGGTCAATAAGAGGTGTATTTTTAAGGAAAAAGGGGTATATTTGGACAGCTATGGTAGCCAGTTGAAAGTCATACTAAGAAAATTGGACTTATTCTGAATGCAGTGACAGCCACAAAAAATGTCTGAGACATTTATAGCTTATTTTATGAAGTGTTATCTCAGGTGTAGAGTTCTTCAAATTAGAGTACCACATTACTCAGAGAAGCAGTGATAACCATCCTAGGGACCAGGATTACTCTTACCAACATGATTAGTATGGTCTCCTAATATAATCAAACTGTTTAGGAATCAGCACCAGCTTGGTGAACTTGAAATTAGAACAAGGAGATTTAGGGATCTTTAAAATGGACTTACTATGTATCTTCATGATAGGGGCTCAAATAACTCCAGGTTCATTGATTCATGTGCCTTTAAAGAGACACTGCTAATATTTCCTCAGGTTCTGTTTTTTTGTGTGTCTTTTTCTGTGCTTGGAAAGTTGACCAGCCCCTATTACCTACTTCTGCAGATTAAGATGCACTTTCTATAGATATGTTAATATGATCAAAGACTAATTGCCCTACATCTATTTTATCTCCTTCTGGGGGCTTTGCTTGAACTCATTAAGTGATGATTTAATGAACTCTCAGCTGGAATTCTATTTCCCTCATTTCTGAATTCTTGGGAGCCATCTAACAATTATATCCGAGTACTTACAAGTGACACTAGATTAGACATTATTACAAATTTTAAAAAGTGGATTGGCAAAATATCCATGCCCTTTTCTCACTTACAATTAAGACACGTTTATTATTTTAAAATAATCTATTCAGAATTGTGCATAATTCTTAAACAACTTCAGTTTTTATCTGTAGACAGAAGTTAACTGGGTGGTCTAAAAACCTATTTCATTTTCTTCTAAATAAATAGGAAGTATACATGATTGTGTACAATTTAGAAACTACTGATTAAGAAGCTAATTAAGAATAACTTTTTATAGAGAAGAATTCTGGCTCTAAGAAGGCACAGGAGATTTAACTAAAGGCCACACTATAGCAAATTTAACATCATAATCTCTCCATGAGTTTTCTTAATTGTAATTATCTCTTCTTCCACTGTTACAATATTTGGGCTTCATCACATTTATAAAAACATTCTTTTCTGACAGTAATGGGAGAAAACCAATTGGTAGTAACAATGAGAAAAGTGATCTTAACTATAAAGCCTAATTCTTGCAGATTATTAAGTCCCATATTCAAGATCATTAAACTGGACTCATCCATGTAAACAGGGGTCACCAGCTAACTTGTTGATTTTCAGTCATTGCATCTGAAACACTTTTTATTTGTTTATTTAGTTTTATTTATTGGCCACACTATAGCAAATTTAACATCATAATCTCTCCATGAGTTTTCTTAATTGTAATTATCTCTTCTTCCACTGTTACAATATTTGGGCTTCATCACATTTATAAAAACATTCTTTTCTGACAGTAATGGGAGAAAACCAATTGGTAGTAACAATGAGAAAAGTGATCTTAACTATAAAGCCTAATTCTTGCAGATTATTAAGTCCCATATTCAAGATCATTAAACTGGACTCATCCATGTAAACAGGGGTCACCAGCTAACTTGTTGATTTTCAGTCATTGCATCTGAAACACTTTTTATTTGTTTATTTAGTTTTTATTTATTTTTTTAACATCTTTATTGGAGTATAATTGCTTTACAATGCTGTGTTAGTTTCTGCTGTATAACAAAGTGAATCAGTTAAAAGTATACATATATCCCCATATCCCCTCCCTTGTGCATCTCCCTCCCACCCTCCCTAACACACCCCTCTAGGTGGTCACAAAAGCATCAAGCTGATCTCCCTGTGCTACGCAGCTGCTTCCCACTAGCTATCTATTTTATATTTGGTAGTGTATATGTGTCAATGCCAAACTCGTTGTCCCAGATCACCCTTCCCCCTCCCCATGTCCTCAAGTTCACTCTCTACGTCTGTGCCTTTATTCCTGTCCTGCCCTGAGGTTCATCAGAACTTTTTTTTTAGATTCCGTATGTATGTGTTAGCGTATGGTATTTGTTTTTCTCTTTCTGACTTACTTCACTCTCTATGACAGACTACAGGTCAGTCCACCTCACTACAAATAACTCAGTTTCATTCCTTATTATGGCTGAGGAATATTCCATTGTATATATGTGCCAAATCTTCTTTATCTATTCATCTGTTGATGGACACTTAGGTTGCTTCCCTGTCCTGGCTATTGTACATAGAGCTGCAATGTACATTGCGGTATATGTCTCTTATTGAATTATGGTTTTCTCAGGGTATATGCCCAGCTGTGGTATTGCTGGGTTGTATAGTAGTTCTATTCTTAGTTTTTTAAGGAACCTCCATACTGTTCTCCATAGTGGCTGTATCAATTTACATTCCTACCAACAGTGTAAGAGGGTTCCCTTTTCTCCACACCCTCTCCAGCATTTGTTGTTTGAAGATTTTGTGATGATGGCCATTCGGACGGGTGTGAGGTGATACCTCATTGTAGTTTTGATTTGCATTTCTCTAATGATTAGCAAAGTTGAGCATCCTTTCATGTGTCTGTTGGAAATCTGTATATCTTCTTTGAACAAATATCTGTTTAGCTCTTCTGCCTATTTTTGGATTGGGCTGTTTGTTTTTTTGATATTGAGCTGCACGAGCTACTTGTAAATTTTGGAGATTAATCCTTTGTCAGTTGCTTCATTTGCAAATATTTTCTCCCATACTGAGGGTTGTCTTTTCATCTTATTTATGGTTTCCTTTGCTGTGCAAAACTTTTTAAGTTCCATTCGGTCCCATTTGATTATCTTTGTTTTTATTTCCATTTCGCTAGGAGGTGAGTCAAAAAGGATCTTGCTGTGATTTTTTTTTTTTTTTTTTTTTTTTTTTGCAGTACGTGGGCCTCTCATTGTTGTGGCATCTCCCGTTGGGGAACACAGGCTCCAGACACGCAGGCTCAGTGGCCATGGCTCATGGGCCCAGCCGCTCCGCAGCATGTGGGATCTTCCCAAACTGGGGCACGAACCCGTGTCTCCTGCATCAGCAGACAGACTCTCAACTACTGCGCCACCAGGGAAGCTACTTGCTGTGATTTTTGTCACACAGTGTTCTGCCTATGTTTTCCTCTAAGAGTTTCATAGCGTCTGGCCTTAGATTTAGGTCTTTAATCCATTTTGAGTTTATTTTTGTGTACGGTGTTAGGGAGTGTTCTAAATTCATTCTTTTACATGTAGCTGTCCTGTTTTCCCAGAACCACTTATTGAAGAGGACGTCTTTTCTCCATTGTATATTCTTGCCTCGTTTATCAAAGATAACGTGACTATATGTGCGTGGGTTTATCTCTGGGCTTTCTATCCTGTTCCATTGATCCATAATTCTGTTATTGTGCCAGTACCATACTGTCTTGATTACTGTAGCTTTGTAGTATAATCTGAAGTCAGGGAGCCTGATTCCTCCAGCTCAGTTTTTCTTTCTCAAGATTGCTTTGGCTATTTGGGGTCCTTTTTGTTTCCATACAAATTGTGAAATTTTTTGTTCTAGTTCTGTGAAAAATGCCATTGGTAGTTTGATAGGGATTGCATTGAATTTGTAGATTGCTTTGGGTAGTATAGTCATTTTCACAATGTTCATTCTTCCAATCCAAGAACATGGTATATCCATCCATCTGTTTGTAGCATCTTTTAAATTTCTTTCATCAGGGTCTTACAGTTTTCTGCATACAGGTCTTTTGTCTCCTTAGGTAGGTTTATTTCGAGGTATTTTATTCTTTTTGTCGCAATGGTAAATGGGAGTGTTTCCTTAATTTCTCTTTCAGATTTTTCATCATTAGTGTATAGGAATGCAAGAGATTTCTGTGCATTAATTTTGTACCCTGCTACTTTACCAAATTCATTGATTAACTCTAGTAGTTTTCTGGTAGCATCTTTAGGATTCTCTATGTACAGTATCATGTCATCTGCAAACAGTGAGTTTTACTTCTTCTTTTCCAATTTGGATTCCCTTTATTTCTTATTCTTCTGATTGCTGTGGCTAAAACTTCCAAAACTACGTTGAATAACAGTGTTGAGAGTGAGCAACATTGTCTTGTTCCTGATCTCAGTGGAAATTGTTTCAGTTTTCACCATTGAGAATGATGTTGGCTGTAGGTTTGTCATATATGGCCTTTATCATGTTGAGGTAAGTTCCCACTATGACTACTTTCTGGAGGGTTTTTATCACAAATGGGTGTTGAATTTTGTCGAAAGCTTTTTCTGCATCTATTGAGATTATCATATGGTTTTTCTCCTTCAATTGTTAATATGGTTTATCACATTGATTGATTTGCATATATTGAAGAATCCTTGCATTCCTGGGATAAACCCCACTTGATCATGGTATATGATTCTTTTAATCTGCTGTTGGATTCTGTGTGCTAGTATCTTAATGAGGATTTTTGCATCTATGTGCATCAGTAGTATTGGTCTGTAGTTTTCTTTCTTTGTGACATCCTTGTCTGGTTTGGTATCAGGGTGATGGTGACCTCATAGAATGAGTTTGGGAGTGTTCCTCCCTCTGCTATATTTTGGAAGAGTTTGAGGATAGGTGTTAACTCTTCTCTAAATGTTTGATAGAAGTTGCCTGTGAAGCCATCTGGTCCTGTGTTTTTGTTTGTTGGAAGATTTTTGATCACAGTTTCAGTTTCAGTGCTTGTGACTGGTCTTTTTATATTTTGTATTTCTTCCTGGTTCAGTCTCAGATGGTTGTGCTTTTCCTATAATTTGTCCATTTCTTCCAGGTTGTCCATTTAATTGGCATATAGTTGCTTGTAGTAATCTCTCACGATCCTTTGTATTTCTGCAGTGCCACTTGTTATTTCTCCTTTTTCATTTCCAATTCTGTTGATTTGGGTCGTCTCCCTTTTTTTCTTGATGAGTCTGTCTAATGGTTTATCAATTTTGTTTATCTTCTCGAAGAACCAGCTTTCAGTTTTATTGATCTTTGCTATCATTTCCTTCATTTCTTTTTCATTTATTTCTGATCTGATCTTTAAGATTTCTTTCCTTCTGGTAACTTTGGGGGTTTTTTGTTCTTCTTTCTCTAATCTTCAGGTGTAAATTTAGGTTGTTTATTTGAGATGTTTCTTGAGGTAGGATTCTATTGCTATAAACTTCCCTCTTAGAACTACTTTTGCTGCATCCCATACGTTTTGGGTTGCCATATTTTTATTGTCATTTGTTTCTAGGTATATTTTTATTTCCTCTTTGATTTCTTCAGTGATCTCTTGGTTATTTAGGAATGCACTGTTTAGTCTCTATGTGTTTGTATTTTTTACAGATTTTTTTTCTGTAATTGATATCTAGTCTTATAGAGTTGTGGTTGGAAAAGATACTTGATACAATTTCAATTTCTTTAAATTTGCCAAGGCTTGATTTGTGACCCAAGGAATGATCTATCCTAGAGAATGTTCCATGAGCACTTGAGAAGAAAGTGTATTCTGCTGTTTTGGGATGGAATGTCCTATAAATATCAATTAAGTCCATCTTGTTTAATGTATCATTTAAAGCTTGTGTTTCCTTATTTACTTTCATTTTGGATGATCTGTCCATTGGTGAAAGTGGGGTGTTAAAGTCCCCTACTATGATTGTGCTATTGTCAATTTCCCCTTTTATCGCTGTTAGCATTTGCCTTATGTATTGAGGTGCTCCTATGTTGGGTGCATATTTACAATTATTATGTCCTCTTCTTGGATTGATCCCTTGATCATTATGTAATGTCCTTCTTTGTCTCTTGTAAGAGTCTTTAATTTAAAGTCTATTTTTCCTGATATGAGACTTGCTACTCCAGCTTTCTTTTGATTTCCGTTTGCATGGAATATCTTTTCCCAACCCCTCACTTTCAGATTGTATGTGTCCCTAGGTCTGAAGTGGGTCTCTTGTAGACAGCATATATACAGGTCTTGTTTTTGTATCCATTCATCCAGTCTGTGTTTTTTGGTTGGAGCATTTAATCCATTTACATTTAAGGTAAATATTGATATGTATGTTCCTATTCCCAGTTTCTCAATTATTTTGGGTTTGTTATTGCAGGTCTTTTCCTACTCTTGTGTTTCGTGCCTAGAGAAGTTCCTTTGGCATTTGTTGTAAAGCTGGTTTGGTGGTGCTGAATTCTCTTAGCTTTTACTTGACTGTAAAGGTTTTAATTTCTCCGTTGAATCTGAATGAGATCCTTGCTGGGTACAGTAATCTTGGCTGTAGGTTTTTCCCTCTCATGACTTTAAACAGGTCCTGCCGCTCTTTTCTGGCTTGCAGAGTTTCTGCTGAAAGATCAGCTGTTAACCTTATGGGGATTCCTTTGTTATTTGTTGTTTTACCCTTGCTGCTTTTAATATTTTTTCCTTGTATTTAATTTTTGATACTTTGATTAATATGTGTCTTGGCGTGTTTCACCTTGGATTTATCCTGTATGGGACTCCCTGCACTTCCTGGACTTGACTATTTCCTTTCCCATAGTAGGGAAGTTTTCAACTATAATCTTTTGAAATATTTTTCAGTCCCTTTCTTTTTCTCTTCTTCTTCTGGGACCCTTATAATTCAAATGTTGGTGTGTTTAATGTTGTCCCAGAAGTCTATGAGACTGTCCTCAATTCTCTTCATTCTTTTTTCTTTATTCAGCTCTGTGGTAGTTTTCTCCTCTATTTTATCTTCTAGGTCACTTATCCGTTCTTCTGCCTCAGGTATTCTGCTAATGATTCCTTCTAGAGAATTTTTAATTTCATTTATTGTGTTGTTCATCATTGAATGTTTGCTCTTTAGTTCTTCTAGGTCCTTGTTAAACCTTTCTTGTATTTTCTCCATTGTATTTCCAAGACTTTGGATCATATTTACTATCTTTACTATGAATTCTTTTCTGGTAGACTGCCTATTTCCTCCTCATTTGTTTGGTCTGGTGGGTTTTTACCTTGCTCCTTCATCTGCTGCATATTTCTCTGTCTTCTCATTTTGTTTTATTTAGTGTGTTTGTGGTCTCCTTTGCGCAGGCTTCATGTTCATCATTCCCATTGTTTTGGTGTCTGTCCCCAATGGGTGAGGTTGGTTCAGTGGCTTGTGTAGGCTCCTAGTGAAGGGGAATGGTGCCTGTGTTCTGGTGGGTTGGGGTGGATCTTGTCTTTCTGGTGGGCAGGGCCGTGTACAGTGTCGTGTCTGTGAACTTAGTATGACTTTAGGCAGCATCTCTGCTAATGGGTGGGGTTCCGTTACTGTCTTGCTAGTTGTTTGGCATGGGGTGTCCAGCAATGGAGCACGCTGCTCGTTGAGTGGTGCTGGGTCTTAGCATTGAGACAGAGATCTCTTGGAGAGCTCTCACTGACTGATATTAAGTGGGGCGGGGAGTTCTCTGGTGGACCAGTGTTCTGAACTTGGCTTTCCCACCTCAGAGCCTCAGGCATGACACCCAACTGGATCACCAAGACCCTGTCAGCCACACGGCTCAGAAGAAAAGGGAAAAATAAATAAGTGAATAAATAAAGGAAAAAGAATAAAGTTATTAAAATAAAAAAATTATTAAAATAAAAAAATTAATTTTAAAAAAACAAAGAAGAGAGCAACCAAACCAATAAACAAATCCACCAATGATGACAAGCCTTAAAATCTATACTAAAAAAAAAACCAGACAGACAGACAGAACCCTAGGGCAAATGGTAAAAGCAAAATGGTAAAAGAAAAAAAAAAATCACACAAAGAAGCATACACACTCACAAAAACTGAAAAAGGAAAGAAAAAAAAAATATATATATATATATATATAAATTTTTAAAAGGTAGAGGGCAACCAAATAAATAAACAAATCTACCAGTGATAAAAAGCTCTAAATATTAAACTAAGATGAACATAAAACCAGAAGCAAATTAGATGCAGAAAGCAAACCCCAACTCTACAGTTGCTCCCGAAGTCCACCACCTCAATTTGGGATGAATCATTGTCTATTCAGGTATTCCACAGATGGAGGGTACATCAAGGTGATTGAGGAGATTTAATCTGTGGCTCCTGAAGCTGCTGGGAGAAATTTCCCTTTCTCTTCTTCATTCGCACAGCTCCTAGGGTTCAGCTTTGGATTTGGCCCCGCCTCTGCATATAGGTCGCCTGAGGGTGTCTGTTCCCACCCAGACAGTATGGGGTTAAAGTAGCAGCTGATTCGGGGGCTCTGGCTCACTCAGGCCAGGGGAGGGAGGGGTACACAATGAGGGGTGAGCCTGCGGTGGCAGAGGCTGACGTGACGTTGTACCAGCCTGAGGCACGCCATGTGTTCTCCCGGGGAAGTTTTCCCTGGATCACGGGACTCTGGCAGGGGTGGGCTGCACAGGCTCCCAGGAGGGGCGGTGTGGATAGTGACCTGTGCTTGCACACAGGCTTCTTGGTGGCTGTAGCAACAGCCTTAGCGTCCCACGCCCATCTCTGGGGTCCGTGCTGATAGCCGCGGCTTGTGCCCATCTCTGGAGCTCGTTTAGGCGGTTCTCTGAATCCCCTCTCCTCACGTACCCAGCAACAATGGTCTCTTGCCCCTTCTGCAGATCTAGAGTTTTTTCCGGACTTCCTCCCGGCTAGCTGTGGCGCACTAGCCCCCTTCAGGCTGTGTTCACGCAGCCAACCCTAGTCCTCTCCCTGGGATCTGACCTCTGAAGCCGGAGCCTCAGCTCCCAGACCCCGCCCACCCCGGCAGATGAGCAGACAATCCTCTTGGGCTGGTGAGTGTTGGTTGGCACCGATCCTCTGTGTGGAAATATCTCTGCTTTGCCCCCTGCACCCCTGTTGCTGCGCTCTCCTCCGTGGCTCCAAAGCTTCCCCTCTCCACCACCCGCAGTCTCCGCCCATGAAGGGAGAGACTTGTGTAGAAGTCTGTGTGTGGAAACTTTTCCTCCTTCACAGCTCCCTCCCTGAGGTGCATGTCCCATCTCTATTCTTTTTTTTTTTTTTTGCAGCATGCGGGCCTCTCGCTGCCGTGGCCTCTCCCTCCACAGAGCACAGGCCCCAGAGGCACAGGCCCAGCGGCCATGGCCCACGGGCCCAGCCGCTCCGCGGCATGTGGGATCCCCCCGGACCGGGGCACGAAC